>NC_084839.1:55999666-56164666 GCF_033115175.1 Lepus europaeus
ATGGGAAAGAAGGCAGGAGCCATGTGCAGGGTAACAAGTTGTGCAATGGTAAACAGAGTGGGCAGTGAAGACCTCCACAGAGTGGCAGTATCTGAGTAAAGACCATATAGACCACTTAGACTAAAACCTCGTTAAGTCAACTATTGGGACGAGATTTCCTTTTCCTGTTTTTGAACAGAGATGACCAAATCAAGCCAACAACCTTTTGAAAGCACTACCCTAGTAAATCACTCAAAGGAAGATTTGCATGGAGTACAATTTCTTTTTAATAAAACATGTTTGAGTTGACTATTTCCTCTTTACAAAGAGGAAATAGACATATTTTTCTTAAAATAATTCAAACTGGATTTCTCTTTCTGTTTCTAAACACAGGGGCGGGGGGATCTTTTCAAGCAGACTAGCTACCTATTTGGCTGGAAGCATCTTTTAAGCCATTTGCTTTCCAGGCACTTAGCCCTGCGAACAAGAAGGGCAGCCTTATAATCTTAAAAAGAATATAGTTAGCTAAAAAGACATACTAAGCCAACATACACACATACCTACATCAGTGCCTATTAACATCTGAAACTTTAATATTGGAATAAACCCAAGAAACCCAGAAACTAAGGTCTCCATGCCATACATATCAATGTGCATAGTATATGTTGGTCAAAACCCATGTAATCCATATTATCCTAAAAGGAAATGTATTTCTTTTCCAAAATATTCAAAGTTCCTGGACCCTTAATTGTGTTTATATATTTAAATTAGTATAACCTATGCCCCTCACACACACATCCCAAGCTGATGGAGATGGAAGTAGCCAGGATCACGTGCTCTCAGATGTTCCACTGAAACCCAATGCAGGAACAGATACACTCAGCACTAGGTAATGAGAAACTGGGAAGGAGCTAACCCACAGCCTATGCTTTGAGGAGGAGCCAGTGTGGATGTAGGAGGAGCCTGAGACCTTACTCTCAGGTAACTGTTGCTGCCAGCATCCTGAGTCACAAGGATCCAGCTCTCCCTGGGTACCCGGGACTAAGGATGGACAGAAAGCAAATGCCCATTTTTAGTTGCACTGCGTGCAGTACAGGTGGGGATGGGACAATCTTGTTTTATTAACACCTGTTTTTTGTTGTTGTTGATGCTTTGTGAGACTTTTCACAGAGCCAGAGGGAGGCCTAGATTGAAACTCTGGTGTTTAGGAAGAGAATTCCTTGTCTTCTCTAACCTCCATCATTCTGCCTATCCCCCCTTTAACTGGCCCACTTGGACCCCACAATCCCCTCTGAGTTCCAACTTTGTTCACTTCAGCACCAAGGCCTTCCTATCAACTGCTTATGCTCTGGCACGAATGCAAAGTGAATAATAACTTCTAGGAAAATTTGCAACTAAAGCCATTTTGTGTCATTGAAAGAATGAGAAGCACCGTGTCACATGACAAGAGTTCCGGACTCTCTGTGGATGTTATCCTGGGGCTGAAAAGACTTGGCAACATATTTCAGCTCTCCCACTTGTGCACCCCCCGCCCCCAGCAGGTAAGCTTGTGCTCTAGTTAGCCTTTGGCAATTGGAGGGAGTTTTTCTTCATGATACAACAAACACAAGGTTGGAAATGATCTGGGTAAAGCCACCTGTGCTTTCACCAGGACCACCATCCTCTTCAAATGGTTTGAAAGACAAGCAGGTCCAAGTTGGTCCTACCCAGAAAAGACATACTGTCACCAGACACAGTGTATCGTAGCCCCCTCCCTTTGCCTCCAGGAAGCTGAATGAATGATCCTCACTGCTGAGGATTTTCTCACTCAAACTGTCTCTGCCTCTTGCGGGTGTCCAAAGGGTGGGGATGGGAGGCATTGTCCTTCCCTAGAGAATTTACTCACTGTTGCTGCAGGAATGTGGCTCTACTCACTGAATCATCTTGTGGCTTGCAAGCCTGATTTGATCAAAAATGTTAATTGTGCTTCTCTTTAACATGATTTATAGGACATTAGTGACAGCAGGGGAGTGTTTACTCAGTGCAGGTAAGACATCACAGTCTAGGGGCTGCCTCTGATTTCCATGTAATTAGGAAAATTTGGCCCACCCAGGGGCCTAATGAGATCACTACTCTCTTTGCCTCCCAAAAACGCAGAGTAAGTCACTAACTGGCATGTCGCCTCTCCAGTTTTCAATGAGTTTTAAAATATATGTAAAATTAAAAATAATCAAAGGGAAAGCATCTTGGTTTGGCTGTGTCTTCTCTGAGTGGCTTTGCACAGGCAAGTGAGGCTGGTACTGCCTCTACCTCTATGGACCTCCTGGGAATGACAATCCAGTTATGGGTGCACGTTCTGTGCTTTGGGCCTGTGGGATAAACTCTTCCACACACACAGTGACACACACACATAGCTCCATTTCTGTTATTGGTGTACATGCTGTAAACACACTTGGAGAGCTTTGTTTTAATACCTGTGTAACCGATCTGTTGAAGGCCCCTTCTTTCATAGCTGAAATGATTGAAAACCTGGAACAGAAAGAAGACTAATGGCCTAAAGACGTATATGAATGAGCACAGCAATAGTAAGCGTCTGTACCTTTGCCTGCTGCCCCTGTGAAATCGCAGGTGTAGTCATGAAATGGTTCCTCACTCCTCTCCTCTAATATCTCAGCTCACAGGTACCCACACGTAGCTCCATCTCTACCCCAATCTGTGCAGATCTCTTTCAGAAACACAGCCCCTCAATGTAGAGCCTCCAGCAACCTATGCTTTCTGTGCCTGTAACATATGCCTTGATGGGACTTCTAGGGAACGTAGAACATGTGCGTTTTCATGCTGTTACAGCACCAAACATTCACACGATGTAAACAAGGGTATAACAAAACCCCTTAAAAAAGGAAAGGTCCATAGCAAAATTCTGAACCCATTTTAAAGATGTATATCAAAAGGGTTTTATAGTTATTCTGGAGAGCAGGGATAGGAATGACAAAGGAGAAATCAAAATCTTTCTTCTTATTTTTAATCAGAGCTGCTTTGTGTGAGGGTACACTGGGCTTTGACATGTGCAATGTTTGGGTTTGCATTGCCAGCAAGATAAAATACAGTTTGTGCCACAATATATATATATATATATCTGTGTGTGGGTACAGGAGAGTATTTTTAAAAATTCAATAAAATGTTATCTCTGATTAGAAAAGAACGATGAATTCTCCTGCTAAACCAGGTAACCCTAAAAGCATGTTAACATGAAATACTAAATAAAATGCTACTCATCTATAATAAATCTTATTACACATTTTGGCAATTTTACTACTAACATAGTGAAGGTTTCAAGCAATGTTTGAAAATAGAAATCTTAAATTGAATCATTGTTGCATGAATATATGCAAAATATTCATTTCTAGCACTGTGAGGGTTGAGTGCTTTTAAATTGGAGAAATCACTCATGACTTCACCTTTTCATGCAAGATAAAGTTGTATGTGGTAACATCATTACAATGTCATGAAAGGAGTGGAAATCATACAACAGTTCTGCCTAAAGCTAATATACAAAAAAGGGCTTCAATATTTTTCAATATTGTTCAATATTTAAAGGTGCAGTGCAAGGCTTTAAATATATTTAAAAAAATCATTAGGCTTTAGATGTCAGTGAGGCCTTTCTGAGCTCAGAGACTAATAAAATCTTTGATGAGATCTCTTTAATATTTAACGGAATTCATGTCTTAGGTAGTTGCCTATTTTCCACCCCCGTTTCTGCAGACAAGGCTAAATATAGATTTTTTAAAAAAGATTTATGAGGAAGTGATTATAGATTTTCTTAACTATAGCACTAAAATAAAACTATTTACTCAATGATACTGTCATAACAAGAGAAAAAGCATTATGACATTTTAATAGGATTTTCTATCACTTCTTTAAGAGAAGAGCGCTCCAAAAGTAGCTAATACATTTGTACACACTCACAATCAGGGAATTCAATCAGTGGAAACAAATGAGCAGATGTGCAAATGAGTTGCCCAACCATGAATCATCAATAGAGGGTGAGGAGGACTGTTGTTTTATTTTTAATATTGACAACAACAATTATTGTTGTTGCTCAAGGATTTCTTTGCTTTTTTTCCTAATCAATGATATAAAAAAATTAGAAGCCAAAGTTCAGACTCAAAATCCTATGTCGTGTGTGTGTCTCTCTGTGTGTATGCGCATGCAGATGTAACAGCTCTCATTTAATTGTATTATTTCTGTAGAGTTACTCGGGGGGAAATATTACTCACATGGAGGTAAAGTAAGGCATTCACAGGCTCAACTTTAAACCCTGTTTATGTATGAAATTGATAGCTCCATTTCTGTTATCAAGTCACCAGTCCAGCACTTTAAAGTCATGGTCTGCAAAATAAAATTGTCTCCCTTTTGAATGTCACCCCCTAAAACCAAATATTCCCATTTATTAAAATAAAAATGTAAATTTATAAATTATCATCCTATTTTTATGTAAAAGCATTCTGGAAAGTACCACATACCATTGTCACATGGCAAACAGCCCTCCCCCTCATTGGCTGTTGCTAGGCTACCAGGAAATGGAATGGACCATTGCCAATGATGAATTAACTGATGAGCCAGGATGACAGTAATCTTTGTCACTGGATGCAGTAGCTGTCTGAGCCCTGTCATTTTCTGCATTTCATGTTAAACAGATATACCTAGATTGTAAAACAATACAAAGAAGAATCTGAAAAGAAAGAAGTAAACTTTGACAATCAGAGGGCGGTAGCTTTTTATATAACATACGAGGCTTATTACCTCCACTGAAGAATGCAATCCAGCATTCATTAGCTTTTCTTTTTTTAAATTAAAATCTGTGAGCAAATGAAACTTTGTTCTACATCAATAAAGCATTTTCAAAGGAATACATACTGAGAAGCACTCTGTAATCTGTCTACACAAAGCCAAAAAACATCCAGCTGAAATGTGAAAAAAAAATCGCAAAATAATCAGGATGCTTGGTCCATGATGTTAACCACTGAGATATGTGCATATGTGAGAGTCTCCTTATTTGGCAAATTGTACAGACAAAGATGACTGGCCAAATCCGGGTGTTTGGGCTTTGTAGATGTTATAGGCACACTCGTAAAGGATGAACAATTGCAATATTCGGCAAATATTGTCATATCTCCCCAGGACACAATATTTTTCCATTTGGAACAAACTGACTCATTCAATCATGATTTTTTAATGAATTATCTATAAAAATATTGAGGGAATTAGGGATTTTGTTCTACTTGTAGATTCAACTTGAGACTGACCAGTCATGAACCCTTGGAAGACAGAAGACAGGAACTCAGAAGTTCTTTTTTTTTTTTTTTATTTTTGACAGGCAGAGTGGACAGTGAGAGAGAGACAGAGAGAAAGGTCTTCCTTTTGCCGTTGGTTCACCCTCCAATGGCCGCCGCGGTAGCGCGCTGCGGCCGGCGCACCGCGCTGTTCCGATGGCAGGAGCCAGGTGCTTATCCTGGTCTCCCCTGGGGTGCAGAGCCCAAACACCTGGGCCATCCTCCACTGCACTCCCTGGCCACAGCAGAGAGCTGGCCTGGAAGAGGGGCAACCGGGACAGGATCGGTGCCCCGACCGGGACTAGAACCCGGTGTGCCGGCGCCGCAAGGCGGAGGATTAGCCTGTTGAGCCACGGCGCCGGCCCAGAAGTTCTGAATGGAGGACTTCAAGGGAAGACAGGAGGAAAGCAAGTGTATAGGCAGAGGTATAATCATGCATCATACAAGAACAGACACACACACACACACACACAGTGGGCCAAATGCAGACAAAGGGGTATCCAGGAAGTGAGCACAGTGAGATGCCACCAGCCACGAAAAGACACTGCAACAAGAAGCACTAAGTCTGATTTCTATAAGCACCCTGCCTGGCCATATTTTCAGGAGGTGAAGATGGGGCAGCTGAACTTTAGAATGCTGAGAGGATTTCATGATCACAATCTTAAGGGGGAAACAGTATGAGGGAGAGACAGCATCAGGAAGAATCAATGAAAAGTTAAAAATAATGCTGTACCCAACAATCTCTGTATCTAGTCTTTTTTCCCCCCCAAAATAGTTCTGGGGTCCTAGCTCATCAATTTGGATGGTCACTTGTACTGACTCCAAATCTCTAAAAATTTCAGGAAGAACAAACTAGTTAGGTACCCTTCTCCTACTTAACTATGCAGCAATGTACTCATTATGAAATGGATTAACTATCTTAGATGTATGAAGTGGATGCAAGCAGGTGAGTGTGTGTGTGTGTGTGTGTAGTTTCAGTGTTTTTAGGACAAAGGATCTGCCAATGAGAGAGAAACTCTGGGGTCTTGTTAGTCCCTGCATTAGTAGAAGATGAATGGCAGGGGGTTCTTTGGACCTAATACTTCACAGCACTCAAGGCCTATTCTTCTCTTTTCCAACATGTGGATTTTTGAAATGATAGATCATAACGATAGGCCCAATGCGTGTGGATGCGGATTGTGTGCACTTAATATTTCAGGAGCAGTGTATGCAACCTAATCCAATCACTCTGAAAAATGTGGAAAATGGAAAGGCATAAAGAAAGCTGCTGACATAAAAGAGAATAAAGAAGAAATATTGACAAAGCTCTGTATGGATTAGGCAAAATATATTCATGTTGCATTTGAATATATATGTATATGTATATATACATTCTGATATATGTGTGTGTATACATTTAATACATGTATACACACACACACATATATATATATAATCAATGTTTGAAAACAAATCAGATCACAAAATTACTTTCTTTGAAGTTAAAATAAATGTCTATCTTCCACTGTGGGTTTTTGTCATTGCCTTTATAAGAATCTTGGAGAATTATGGAAGATTTTTAATGAATCACAACCAATCCCTCAAAAGTATTAGCAAATACTGGAGAGGGAGCCTAGCCAATAGATAAATTTACAGATTCTGGAGCCAGATCTGGACAATCAGGTACACATTTTAGCTCTGCCATGATCATCTCCTTGTCTCCAACAAGTTACTTATCCCTTTTTTTCTTCTGTTCTTCTGTTTGTTCATCCATAAAATGGGGATGTGGATAATAGACTTCTTAAATATTTGTTTTATTTATTTGAAAGGCAGAGTTACACAGAAGGAGAGACAGAGAGAATGAAATCATCCATCCACTGATTCACTCCCCAATGGCCACGACGGCGGGGCTGGGCCAGACTGAAGCCAAGATCCAGGAGCTTCTTCCAGGCATCTCACATAGGTTTAGGGACCCAATGACTTGAGGCATCCTCAGCTGCTTTTGCAGGCAATTTGCAGGGAATTGGATCAGAAGTGGAGCAGCCTGGACTCAAACCAATACTCACATGGGATGCCCATATTGCAGGTGGTGGTTTTATGGCTAAGCCAAAAGACTTGCTACTGATCAGTTAATATTTGTTTTTGAACTATTAGAGCAGCCTTGATACATAACAAGCACTATAGAATGAATGAATATACACCTATGTGGTATTTATCTAGGAAATTTTATCAAGGGAGACTTTGAAACCTTCTTTCCCATAAAAGCAGAACGTTTCATCTCAATGATTTCATAGCGGCAAGCAACTGACCCACAACCTAGTGTGGATGTGGGTAATTTTTTTTGTCCTCTGTCTTGTGTAACTTAGCCCTATGAACCTAGAACAGAAAGGTTGCACCCTCATGGGTTTGCTTCCGTAAGAGGATGCCCTCCAACTACCTGTCTCCTGGAAATAATTTGCTAGTCATCCAGTACTTTAGTCTCCCCTGTAATGTCTTCCTCATCTTTCTCGTACCACTTCATGACTTAGCAAAAAAAATTCTGGGAGATAGAGAGACAGCAAAACTTTATCCAAATGATAATGAAAAACACTTGGTGAAATACAGAACAGAGGATAGGAAAAAGGGAGAGAGCTTACACCAAAACCAACCAAACAAAATATCAATCAGTATTTGGCAAAAAAAATTTCTGAGTCTCAAAAATGAGACTGACTGAGGCAGAACCAGTTGTGAATGAGGAAGCAAAGGCATTGGCTATCTGACTACCCTGTACCATTGGATACCCAACAGCAACATTCATTCAATTCAACAATGTTTGTTAAGTACCCATGTGGGCACCTAAAATCTGATCAAAACAGTCAAAAACCTCTGCCTTTACGGAGCTTACACTCCACAGAGGGAGAAGCAAAATTATAACCAAATAAGTAAAATATATAGTGAGTTAAGTGATAATAAGAAATAAATGGGGGGGGGGGTGAGAAGTAAGCAAGAGGGAATGGGAGGGCACTCCCATTCCACCTGCTATATTTTGGTGTGAAACAGTCTGTAGGGGAAGAGGGTTTATGCCTAGAACACTTGTCTGATCCTATTTTAATTACTGCATTAGACTTTGCTAAACGCTACCATTAGAAGTTTTCCAGGAATGGGCTTTTGACACAATGGCTGACATGCCACTTGAGATATTTGCATCCCATGCTGGAGTGCCTGGGTACAAGTCCTGGCTCTACTTTCAATTCCATCTTCCTGCTAATATGCACTCTGGGAGATAGCATAGGATGTCTCGAGTGTTTAGGTCCTAGTCACCCACATGGTAGACCCAAATGGAGTTCCGGGTTCCCGGTTTGACTGACCTAGCCCCAGGCCATTATGGACATTTGAGAAGGGAACCAGTAGATAGAGGATCTTTCTGTCTCTCCCTACTTACATCTTTCAAACAAACAAAAATTTAAATAGTAACCCACACAACAGAGTCCTACCTTGACTTATCCTCTGCCACAGACTCCTGTCTTGTTTGAAGAGGAAAAGATGTGCCAATAGTCCCCATTATATGACCATGTAGCTTTATAAGAAGAGAAATGGACAGACACACACTTCTCTCTTGCTATGGAATGCTCTACACTGCCTCAGGACTTGGCCAGCCCGAATGCTAACATCAGAAGCCAAACCAATGGGTCTGCCTTATCTTAGACTGTGAACCTCCATTCTAACCCTCTCTTTTCTTCAAAAGATAGTTTCTCTCTGATCCTCCATTGTAGTAACAAAAACTGACTCATACATACAATTGTAGTCAAGCTTGTTTGGTCCATCAAATTATCATATTTTTATATTTTGATAGTATGCATGAAAATGGTGATCTTTCAGCCTCATCCCAAAGTTAAATAAATCCCTTAGCCAGACTAAGGATGAAGCAGTAGAGATAAAATATAATGCTTTCACACACAGTTTTTAGAAGACAAGGAAAATGCGAAATTATGCTATTACTCTTCCAGTGGGACTAGAATCAGCCTTCAAGCTCCTATAGGCAAGCCTGCATCCAACCAGAAGATAAAGCTTCTTGGTAGAGAACTCAGCTCCTCACAAACCCTCAGCTACATACTTCAGGGTCAGCAACCTGTGAAAAAGCACTTTTTGGAAAATAAAATATGTAAATAGGATATTATAAATGGGATAATATTTCTTACCCAATACTGGTCATCAAGTGAGGGGTATAATAATTCTACCTGGAACCTTAAAAGTAAAAGGCTTGATATCAGCCTGTTAAAATAGAAATGTTTTCATCTCACAAGTGAACTGGATGTCTTTGTACAACTGAAGTCTGGCAAAATGGCAACTGAACTAAGTAAAGTGATTATGTACCAACAGATCATAATGGTGCTCCTGGAGTAGAAAGGAATTCCAGGATACTGAAAAAAGGTGTCTGTGAATTGAACTTTCCTCAAGAATCCATTATAATTTAAACTTTCTTCAGCAAAGCATAGAAATCTACCCAGTATTGCTAGAAATCTTGATTATAATTTACCAACAGCTTGAGAGAAATATAGAAATAGATAACTGAATTTTGTAGTGATCTTCAATAATTTTCAGGTCATTTGCACAAAGTGAACAATAAGAAGGGACTTCAAAATGTTTGTGGAAAGTGGACTTAAAAGATAATGTATATTTTCTACGATTCCTTGAAACAACCTTAAACTGGATGGTGGCTGTGGCTACATAGGAAAATCACATTTTAGAGTGGACAAAGGTGGTTCTTCAGTGTATTCTAGGGCAGAAGAAGAATATTTGGCTGAATTCTACTTTCTCTTTTCCTTAGATCCCATCAAATGAGCTTATATGTAGAAACACAACATGGAAGTTTCCAAGAAACACTGTGAAACAATGGAGATTCTTGACTTCAGATCTAAGATTAAGTATTTCCATTTCGTGGATGCTCTGTAGAAGCATTTTTATCAAAATATGTCCAGTACGTGGTTTTCCTGCATTTTAATTTTGTTTTGCTCTCTTAAGTGTAGTGGCTTAAAAATTCATTATTGTATATGGTTAAACACATGCCTCCTCATCCGTACAATCTCTACTGTAGTTGATTCTAGAGATGCATACTCTGTACTGATATTCCATTGCTTAAGATACTTGCTCAATGTTCTGGAAAAAAAAAAAAAAGAGGAGCCAGTAGATACAATCTCTCTTCCCTACCCACTGTCACACATCACAACTGTTCAGTCCAGGAGTAAACCGGCTACTGCAGATTCTTTCTCCCAGGAATGAAACAGGGACATTAGAATCTTCTTAGAAGTAAGAAATGTGAGCTAAAAGATCATATAGATTTGCAGGTTAAGGCTACCATTTGAAGGTATCCATAATGGGCCATGGGTAAACAGTTGTATGAACAAGTGAAACTGATCTTCAGAGAGAAATGAATAAAACACTGAAACAACAGAAGAAAGAAGAGCTTTTGGGATGACAGAGAGGAATGAGTAGTTGCTCGATTCTCCACTTGTATGAGGCAAAGCTCTGTTAGCACACAGGTTTCATGAGACGCCCATGTAGCCTCTTAATATAACCTGCTTTTTTATTTATTCAAGTAGATTCTCCTTGTACCAAATAATTCCTAAAAACAAGTGTCAAGTAATACATAGGTACATCATGGCACAGACTCTCCAGTATATCTTGCCATGGCTCGAAGCGCTACACACCATCATAACAAGGATTTCATTGCAATAGTGTTGGAAAGTGTAGACTACCCAGGAGTTCAGAAGAAGAAGATCGGGCAGTGAGGAGGAGACTCCACAATTTTCTGGGAGCTACACATTAGACATCTCAGAAGCAAGCGCTGTTCCCCTCCCAGTACTACTTCCTGAGAAGTTAGCCAGCAAGCATGTCAGTGCACTTAGGTACCGCAGTGATAAGCACTCTGTAAACCCAGAGAGGGAGATAAAAATCACTAAGGATGATGAATGCTAATTGCCATCTTCATTTGTAGCACAATTGGCTTTAGAGAACAAAGTTAAGCATCCCTTGATCCCTGGAGACAACCCTTTGGACTGGGATTTGAAAAGCATTACAAAGGCCTTTATGTGGAAGAAAAACAGAGGAAGCATGCTTGTGCCTATCATAAAAAAAAACTCCTCCTGATTTACTAATCATTCCATCAAAAAACAGATGGGAATTCTGACACATGTGGGTATAATTAATGGATAAGCATTTATGAATATCCATATGTGAAGATGGTATGGATTTAATTGTCAACATTCATTGAATAAACATTTAGGGTATAGGAGATTTGATTCTGAGCTCTGCTACTTTTTAGCCATCTGACTTAAATTTCACATCAGTAAAATGGAGATGACAATATCAACTCTGTTGGGTTGGTGTGAGTTTTACATGATATAATGTCTACAAAGCCTAGTACATAGTAGGTTTTCAAGAATGTGTCAGGCAATCTTACTTGATGCCAGGTACTTTTACAGATTAACCATTAAGAAAATCTTGAATACACTTTATATAGTTCTTAGATAGAGCCATTTTAAAAGAATTCCTTCCTATGCTATCAGATTTTGATATATCTACTCCTATCTACATTATAGTAGCTACATAATCTACACTACCTTACCCAAGTAGCAGAATGTGAGGGAAGAGCTTAGGCCCAGCAGGTAGAAAATGGCTTCTGTGTACTTGCTGTTATGTGACCGGCTGGAAACAATAACCTGGACCAAGGCAAAGTCTGTATGATTTTAAACATCACCCGAATGCTAATAAAATTCCTCATCTTCTGATCGTGAATTAGGACCAAACTGGCACCTAAGAAGCTCTCCCGATCCTCTAAGTCACATCAACATGGTATTCTCCTGCTTTTTCAGGACCTGTGCTTGAATCAAAAATCAGCTCTCAGCCTACTTGAGACTGTAGACTGCACTGCAGAGTTCTCCTAATTCACACATTTCCCCCCCTCAGGGGCCAGATGTTTCCCACTTGCCTCTCAGAAACACTACACCAAGACTCGAATAATGTGACTGACTGTCCGCCAAAGATCTGTCCAGCTATTTAAAAAGGCATTCATCCTAGGCTGAACGGAGCAGTACCTTAGTCAACGTTTTCCCATTAGCTCTCCCTTGCTTCTAAGATGAGCTCTCAGCCTTACTCTCCCACTCCACCCCACCCCAACCTCCCCAAAGACTATGTATGAGATCACTCCCCAAGGATCCTCCTTCATTAAAAAGGCAATGTGGAGCTTCCAGTAAGAAGCTTCTCTTCGACAGCAGACCAGAATGTCAGCGAGAGAACCCAATAAGATGTGCACGCATATCTAGCAGTGGTTTAAAGGATAACAGCTTTCCCTGGGCACAGGTCAGGGAACTCTGGTATGGAGAACAGGTGGGCTACCTGACAACCAGCAGGCAGCCTTGCTTTTGACCACCGCCATCTTAAATCAGGATGTTCGGCAAATCATTAGTGTCTGCTAGTTATTAAACAGAAGAAAGTTCAAAAGCCCACGCATGTTTTTCTCCCAGCTTCCCAGGTGGTAGCTGTCTCAAGTAGCAACCTTTTCACTTTATGCAGCAAGACTTGTAAACTTCCCGTGGCTAAAACCGTGTTTTCTAACCAGGCGCAGGCAACTGAGCGATGGCCTTGCAAGACAGGCAAAACCCATCCATGAATCTCTGTATGAGGAGCTGCTATCCCCTCTCCTTGTAGGTTTATTGTTTAAATTACTGAAATGTACACAAATGACTGCATCTGAAGGTGAAATTTGGTGGAAAAATAAAGATATAATAGACTTCTTTCTTAAATAATTTCCTGGTGCGCTGTCTGAAAAAATGAAGTGAAATTATATGATGTCAAAAAATCATGTTTCAAAATGATTGACAACATGTGAATGTTTTGCATTGTGAAATGAGGTGGAAAATTTTAATTGCATGATGGGAGGACATAATATTTATTAGAACCTTGTAACTACAGAGGATTGCAATGAAGAGGACACAATTTTAAATTTGGCGTTAATACGTGAAGTCTAAATCTTAAATGAACATGCAGGAGTAAAAATCTTTATAAAGCCTTTTCTAAGAGTGTGTGATTAAGTTTTCAGACCCTAATAATCAAACAGGATCAAGGACATGCAGGACCCATCCATATCCTGAACCAGAGGTTCCTAAGTCTGCATTCATATTCCATTTTGAACAGTGCTGCATGCCTGGGTCACAGGGAGATAAAGTTGATCTCGGGCCTATAGAACTCACCTGAGAGGTGGTGGCTTAGCTGGGAGCCCAGGATTTAAAGAATGCAGAGAAAAAGACAAAAGGACTGGAAATGAAAAGTAGGATTGCAAAAGAGATGCAAAAGGGACTACAAAAGAAACTGGCACAACAAAGTTCTAGTATCAGATTGCCTTTACTTAACCTTCCAATGCCAACATTCCTGCTAAGGGTGGCAAAAGGCATTCGCATTTGTTGATCTACTTGTCTATTAATAAGAGCGGATCATGCAACAAATGATACAAACAGTTCAGCTCCCTCTGAATGACTCCATAACTCTCCAGATCTTGTCAGTAAAGGAACCAGGGTTCTGCTTCCCCAGGGGAAATGATGGTGCTCAGGCCAAGGAGGAAGCAGCCTTCTGACTCTCACAGAAGTCAATAGCTTCACTGGTCAGTTTGGGGACTGAATGGATCTCTGCCTCTCCTCCCATCCTGCTCCAAACTCTACCCCTCAAAGACATGTTACCTCTTAGCTACAAGAGTTGCAGCAACTAAATCTCAAATCAGGAGTTTTCTCTTTCCTTTCTTTCCCTCCCTTCCTTCCTCCCTACCTCCCTCCCTTCCACAAATCCCCCCCCCCCCCGCTAGAGATGTCTAAAACTGCCAACATCAAGACTATCACTAAGATTGTGGGAAAAGAAAAACCAAAAGACAAGTTGTCCTGCTACCAAGCAGGAGAACGAGGGGAAAGCATCCCTCGCTCGCTCGCTCGCACTCTCTCTTCCTCTGCGGTTGACACCGTGCTTCACGTGAAGATGGCAAGGACATAAATCACTGAGTTGGAAATCCTAGAGGGTCAGTGAATGGGTCTATAACTAGTGGAGCAGAAGAGGTCAGAAATTAAAATGCTTAGCAGTGAGCAATAAGAAATCTGAGCAAGGCTCAAAGAGGACTTGGAAATAGATACTTTATGGCCTCTTTCTTGCAGAATTGAAGAGATGAGCTGGGAGTAAAAGAACAAAGATTCAGCCAAGGAAATAGAAAGTCACCGCCTTGTGATTAAATAATTATTCTTTCACAGCTCGATATTTTGTGTACTCTCTTTATCCCAATGCCATAGGTACCTGAGAATCAATCATCTAATGATACGCATACAAATATACCCCTTCTTTTAAAGTAGCTTTGCTTTCCTGGATGTGATTAGTGAGTGGAAAATTTCAATCTGATAAATGCAATAATATTTTTCATATAGCCTCTGCATGCATTTGTTAGCCAAAATAATTTTCTTTTCCAGTAGTAAGAGTAATTGCTCCAGAAAATGAACACCTCACCTCTTGTACATAAAATGTATCTTTCCCTTTCCAGAGAATAGAGTTTAAGTAGTATGAATGCAAAACTTCACAGGTTGCTAAATTGCAAGCCACTGAAGACTTATCTTCCACCTGCTCATATTGTTGGCTACATTCTGATCAGAGAGGGAATTTGCGTCTCTGAACCAACAGATATAAAGTGCACAAGAACATCACAAAGTAATTACGAGTTTATGACATCATCTTAATATTACAAAGGAGAGAATGAAAGACCCGAGAGAAGCATACGATTTCCCTTTTGGGAAAACATTAATGGATGCTTACAATCTGTTTTCTTTTGTTTGGATGTTACAACCAATAATACACTTTTATGTCTATAAATAAAGACTAAAGTTGAATAAATCCAACAAACCCCTGAGCCTGCAGCTTGGGATCTTGATTCACATTCAAGGCCAAGATTTATGAGTCACTTGCAGAGAATAAGTTGAAGCTGCAAGATTTGGGGGGAAATTATTCCACATGGCGATTATTTGGGGGAGTGATTATGCATGCACACCTGATCGCAGTGTCACCTGCTCCAGCTCTTCCGACATGATAAAACATGGCAATTTTCTCTATTTCCCTTCGCTTGCACAACAGAAACTGATGCTCACACCCTTACACCATTCATTTGGAGATGTGCATTGCTGGCAGAGGCACCTGTCCCTCTGCACTTTAGCTCTGACTTCTGGAGGTGCGGTGTGATGATTTATGTTAATGTCTTGATGACTGGGAAGGGACATGAGGAACCCCAACCCTAATGACCGATGGCAGAAAGCAAAAGCTCATGGAAAGAGATCTCCCATCTGCACTGGATGGGCTTTTTTTCTTGGACAACAACAGCTGTCTCCACCTTCACTCTCCACGTACACACTCTAGAAGCTTAAAATTATAGCTGGGCCCTTCAGGAAAGTTCTTTGGGGGTCTTCTAGGCCGATTCGCCAGTGCAGGCAGGCTCTCCTCCCTTTCTGAAGCTCCCTGAGTGTCTTACCTCTCTTTAACTACTTGCCACACTTGCAGTGATGGGGCCACAGCCACCTCCCCAGGCAGTTCACTTCAGTGCCTAATTGCCCTTACTGGGAAGAAATTTTTCCTAATGTCTCCTAACCGACATTTTCCCCTTTCCTTAGTTTCAAGCCGTTACTTCTTATTAGACCATTCTCAACCACTGCAAGCTATCCTCTCCTTTCCTTAAAATGATTATTGCTCAAATATTTGGAGACAGTTAGCATAGCCGTCCATCTCTCGGGTTCCTTTTCCCGAAAGCTTTAAATGTTATGTTCCTTTAACCTTTCTTTATAGGTCATCTCTTCTAATCCCTTTATCTTTTTTTGTCACCCTTCTCTGAGTTCTCTCTAATATACAGTATTGATGTTCTCTTTATAATGAGGTGCCCCAAACAGTATGCCGTGCTCTGTAAGTGGCTGTGGGGAGAGGTGTGCTCCCAGGAACGCCATTTTCCTATAAGCAACACCCCCCGCCCCGGCCCCACCACCACCTCCAGTGTGCTGTGTGCCTCAGTACAGCATTCGTCTCTCTCACAGCTGCACTACATTATCTAAATACACTATCAGTCCCAATTCCTTCTCTCATTTGTCTCTTGGAGACAGATTCCTCTAATGCAGCGTTTTCCTCTCCTTACCTCCCATCCCTGGCTCCTAACCAGGGTGGTTCACAACTTGAATCCAAGACTCCTTGTCCCTTAAAAGAAAGGTTGAATTCCTTCTGTTATCAAGGCTCTCGGCTGTGATAAACTAGACACAGGTACTCATTAGCTGTGCCCCTTTTATTTACAATGCCATCAGATTGGGTTTATTTTTACAGCGTTGTTAGAGATTAAGAGCAAAGCTTCTGTCTTCCACACATTGGCTTTGCTGTGGGTTAGGACCTACGGTGCCCCACTTCATTTCCTGAGACCCAAGCAATGAGCACAGAATCATTTCTAGTAAGTTCTGACTCTGATTAAAAAACAATCTTTATGAAATAGAAGCTAATAAAATTGCTTTCCTAATTACCCTGAGCTAGTTCATTTCCCAGCAAATATAATAAAATAGAGTTACTTGGCTCCGATTCACAAAATCTGAACCCAAGCTCATTATTAAGGCATTTAGCAGGGAAAAAAGCATGTGTGCATAAGATGCTGTCCCATCAAGCAGAATGCAAGAAACCTTTTGAAGTTTAGACCTTTGAAGTTTGAAGTTATTGCAGCATTTTTTTAAAAAATGCAGGTATTTCTGCAAGGAAAGAAAATACAAATATATATATATATATATACACACACATTTAAATTACTGGAGCAGAATGCCTACTCTAACATAATCTTTGGAGGAGGGTTTTTATTGAGAACAGAAAATCTTTCTTTAAGAAAAATATTTTGAGCCCTTTGCATTGTACGTGCTAATCTTTGGGGTTATTGTACAAGGCAACAAGACTTTCACGTAATAGAGGAGAGTAACTCACATCCCAAGGCTATTTCTGCCATGACTTATACCACTCACAAATCTCTTTCATCTATGTAAAGTATGAGATTCTGATGACTATACATGCATGGAAACGTTTTGGATTTGTTTTATTTGCCTTTAAATGCCCTCTCATTCATTAACATAGACACGATTTGTTAATATTTCTAACGCACGCATGAAGACTCCGCAAACGGCGGCTTAAAATGCTCCTTTCCCAGGAGGAAAAATACAATGACCAGAATCAAGAAAGACATTAGGAACAACATATCTATTAACAAACGGGACGATATTTACGCGGCAGAGTCAGGTAGGCCAAAGAAAGCATGCTCTCCTCTGTTTGGGAGGATGGCACACCCATTTGATGCGCTATTGCCATAGGGTTACAGCTCATGGTAACCATAACACTGAAGGAAATACAGCCAGGACTGCGGAACGTGAGCCAAGCCCTAGAGCCAGTAAAGGGGACGCTAAAGTCTTCTTTTCTCTTCTTTGGGCATTTGCCTGAAACCAATCTCTTAACACTCAGTCTCGCAAATCTGAAAGAGAAGAAGAAATTGCTTCTGTGTTCTACCAGGAAGTGCAGATCTTCTTGGGAAAATTTGTGAAATTCCACCCCCTGGGCAAAAACCATGGCTTTTTGTCAATATGCCCCGGGTGGAAATCTGACATTTCCATAATGATATGACAGATTTCCATCTGGGAAAAATGCCTTCTGTTTTCACAATGAATTTGAAGCAAGAATGAAAAATCTTTCACTTTGTCTATAAAACTATTTAAAAGGAAAAAAAAATCTGCATTTTTCCTACCTTGAAATAATGGAGCAGGCACTAAACGAGAAGAATCTGTAACTATTTTGTGCTCCATCAAATCATCAGTAATACTTAAAAAGAAAGAGAAGAAGGGAACTATGTGCAGGATAAATCCTTCTGGACAAATTTGTTATCGCTTTTGATAGTTACTAGCAGATGAAAGTAATAATGTATATCTAGCAATGAGCGCCCGTGCATGGACATACGCAGCTGGAATCCAGGAAAACAGTGACGGGGCATCAGTTAGTCTATTTGTGAAACTGGTTCTAATTGATTTGGATGAGAATATCGTCATATGGATTGAAAATTCACTGAAAGATAATAAACAAAGGATAGCAATGAATGAAAAAGAGAGGGGGACAACATTGGAGTTAATGTGAGTTTTGATCTCATTTCTCATTTTTAGAAAAGCAATAGGAGAGGAGCAACCTGGACACAAATGGAACATGTGAATGTTGTCAGTGAGTGGTGCTACGGTTACCAATGAGAACTGAAAAATGGAATTTGCTTAAGAAGTCGCGGGGGAGGTGGGGTGGCAGAGAGAGGGGAACACAGACACAGTAAGAGCTCACAGAGACTGGAACCAGAACGCGATGGGGGAGAACAGCACGTATACAAAATGAAGGGCAGTCCACTGGCTTCTGAAGACCTCTGTGCCCTGCACTTTGGGCTGCTGGCTGTCTTGTTTTGTTCGCCAGGTTAGGGTGGGTGGGTGCTATTGTTTACGGCCCCTCTCATCCTGAAGTTATCTTTTCTTCTTTTCTGTGCCGAGTTAATTAGCCCAGACACTCTGAAACACGGGATACCTTTTCACGCTTAAGAAAACAAACCTTGCCCTTTCTTCTGTGGCCACCTCCACCCCAGATGGCCATGGGTGGCGGCGGCGGTGGTTGGCACTTACACATGGTGGTGTGGTTTGTTGATGTTTTTAGTGGAACCTGCAAGTGTTAGACCATCCTGAGAGTTTGAAGGCAACTGACCAAATGAAGGCAAACACAAAAGGGGAGGGAGTTTCAGAACAAATCAAAGGTGAAAGGAGTGGAGGGAGTGATTCACTCTGAAAGGCGAGTGTGTCCTGATGATGAGCACCAGGTCGGCATGCTGAGAGAAAAACGACACAGACACTGCGAGCGCGGCGCATCCGGCTTGCCGGCACATCCTAATGAGCACGATGGTCAAATGCCCTGGGTTTGCCATATGTTGTGGCCATATGCATATCTGGTGAACCAGATGCCCTGCTTTTTTTTCCCCATATTGCGCCATTTTTCTCACAGCATAAAGACATGGCTTAAGTGGGAAGCAGGAGGGGGTAGGGGGTAGGCAATGATAGCTTGTTATTCCAAGAGGTTGTAGGACAGAAAACATCAGCAAATCCATCCATGGACCAGTTCTGTTCTCAGATATTTAATGAGCACCTACTAGGTTGAAGGAGAGTTTAGCTCAAGCCAGGGTGGTAAGTACTTCTGGAGTTACTGTCATAATTTCTCTCAATAAGCTCTCTCGGCATTCAGTGAGAAGGTAAGCTACAGGGAGCCATTTCTAACACTTCCAGAGAGCGTGAGGATTAACACAGGACAACTTGCACACAGCAACTGCTCAAACTGTTTCTTCCCCCAGAAGACCCTTTCCCTGTCCCATTTCCACCTCTTCTGCAATGCCCACTCCTCCGTCACTCAGTTATCAATATTTTTGACCACCTTTTAAACTTGTCTGACACCCCTGAAGACACTGAGGATACCCACAGAGGGCAAAGAGGACAGGCTCTACTCTCAGGGACTCCACACAGGCATTAACCAAATAACAAAGCAGAATTACAACTGGAAGATATGTCATCAAGGAGAAGTACTAGAAGCTACAAGAATGTGAAGCAAGAAGACTAAGCCTTGCCCAGGAAGAATAAGGATGAGATACCTTGATGGCACTTCCTACAAGGAGCTATTTTTGATTCTTTAAGCCAAGCACCAAGTATGCCAGTCACGACGCCCCTATCCTACAGCACACCATTAAGCCCTTAACAAAGTCCATTCGTGTTATTTCCAAATTTGCCTGACTTTCCTATCCTCAACAGCACAGTTCCATGTCACTTCCTTTGCATTCTTAACAGTGATTCTCACACTCAGTTAAAGTAGGTTTAAAAATATTAGTTGAAGTGCACTGACATCTCCATTGCTCACCAAGAGATAAAAGAAATCAGAATGATGTCAAACATCAGATAATCCATAAGTCCTCCTGGCTAAATGTGGCCACATTTCTGGCTCACACCATTACCTTGGTGCTTCTCACAAGTTCCTGTTTGTCCAGGTGTATGTCTTCTCCCCTGCTCTGTCTCTCGGAGGCAAGGGTTAGATCTTCATGAAGGTGGTCAGGTTTCAGCTGCTGAGAAAACACATACCTTAGTATGGCACCATCTCTGGCACCTAGTAGATTCTTAGCACAGATCTCTGAAACGAATCTATCAATAAGTAAATGAAATAAATTTCTCCTTCAAGTTAGTGTCCCTTCTCTGGCTGCTTGCTTGATGCCTTTTGCCTTCCCCATGCCTCCCTCTGGTTGAACGCGTGCATCGAAGGCAGTCAACCCTGGGCCTTGGCAGTGGGTTGTTTCAGGAGGCACCATTCTCAGTTTGCTCCATGGAAATGGATTCTTTCGGAAGCACCAGATGGGTTACAGTGTGAGCAGCTCCCCTGCAGTGGTGCCACGCACAGGCCCTGGCACCTCAGCTCACAGAGAGGAAGGAAAAGCTTAGAAGAGTTGAAGGAACTGCCCCAACTTGAACAGCAAGCTCCTGGCAGAAAAGAACTATTCTTCAGATATCCAGGCCACTACAGAGAGTTGGCATCTACGTTTCAAAGGAAATTAACTTAAAATAATTCATTTTTAGCATGTTTTTACTTTCCTAGGAGTGAATGAAGCCACTGTGGAGCACCAACACAGCCAGGCTTGGGATTATTATTTACATGGATTTCTGTTGTGACCCATATTCAATGGACATCACTCAGCCCAGGAAACAGTCTCTCATACATGGCAAGCACTACAGGGCTGACAATCAAACAATCAAAAGCCAGACTTGCTTTTAGCCATGTACTTCCTGCAAAAGAAAACAGTAGAGTAAGTAGGTTTAAAAATTGTATAGGTTCGTGGTTGTTTTTTTTTTTTTTTTAAGATTTATTTATTTGAAAGGCAGGGCCAGAGAAAGAGAGAGAGAGAGAGAGAGAGATGTCTTCCATCCATTGGTTCATTCCCCAAAATGGCTACAACAGCCAGAGCTGGGCTGATCTGAAGCCAGGAGCCTGGAGCTTCTTCCAGGTCTTGAAGTGGGTGCAGGGACCCAAACACTTAGGCATTTTCCACTGCTTTCCCAGGCCATAGCAGAGAGCTGGACTGGAAGTAGAGCAACCGGGACTCAAAGCAGCTCCCATATAGGATGCCAGCACTGCAGGTGGTGGCTCTACCCATTACACCACAGTGCCAGCCCCAATTGTACAGGTTTAGTTTCAGGGCCAGTCTAGATACCTTTGTATTCATCCTGGTTGATCCTGATTACAGGATGAGAGAGGGGGCATGGGCAAGGGCCGGGCGCCAGTGGCCCCTTCAGTTCCCCTAGGAGCCTAGGGGCAAGGGCAATGGTGTCGGAGTAGAATTTCCTCCTCAGAAATGCAAAAGACACAAGAGTAGAGCCTCAGAACAAACAGAAGGCCTCTAAGTAGGGAAAAGCACAAGTTGTAGAATACAAGACTGTTCTTTGAAATGACTTGAGGAAAACAAAAATTGGAGAAAGTGCAATCAGGTTGTCATCCCACCTTAAATCCCCAACGTGACAGCCCCCTTCCCGTGGGTTCTTGGGCTCTGGGTGAAGTCGCAGCCCGGCCCCAGTCAGTGAGGACAGGCTCCTGTGTCTGCCCTGACCTCAGTCACCCGGCAGGGAAAGGCCTCCTCAGTGCTCAGGGCTCTGCCCACCCAGCGCTGGTCCTTTCCTGGGCAGATTCTACAACGAGTCCCCACTACGCTTCCTTCAGGTCCTTGTAAAACGCGAGAGCTGCGTTTGATTTCCTGTAAATGGGTCATTTTTCAATTCTTAATTTAGAAACCTCACTCTTAGGATTTTCTGCTCTGGGTATCTGGCAGGGGGTTGAGTGAGGAGAGTGTCAGGAGGAATTGTATATGGCAAGTTTAAAACCATATTTAAATTTTTCTACGTTTTAAGTCCGTACGTTATGTATCAGTGAAACAGCATCAGTTCCTGAACACTCTCGTTTGGTGTCCTAATTGGACATTTTATAGATCTGGAGGCCCGTGTTCAGTACGTCTAGTGAGGAAAATCTAACTAGCCAATAACATCAAAACAGGGCTGGGACCAGAAAGAATCTTTTGTACCTGGAAGCCTCCTGCTCTACTTCGCTGTCCTGTTCCGAGGGGAGGGGGCGGAGAAGGGGTGCAGCCCCCGGCTCTTCACCAGAAAAATAAATGAGGGAACTGAGGCAGCCAGGGCAATACTCAGCTCAAAAAACTCCAGTGACCTGGATTTCCCAGACTGTACGTCTAATAAGCCTCTTGCCTGCTAATGGTTCTAGTCTCCATGGCCCTGCCGGTTTGGGGTTTTCTAACTCATCTCTTTTGAGGCAGAGGCCGTAGGAGTGCGGTCGGCTTGGCGCATGCGCAGTAGAGGAAGGGGCTAGCGCCGCCTTCCCCCTCAGGGACCGAGCCTAGAACCCGACAGCCACAGGACTGCCCAGAAACAAAGAGGGCGTTTCCACCAGGCCTCCGCACACGAGGCCGGCGTCAGTCCGTAGCACATGTGACCTGTGGACGCCCTGTCGTCACTCTGGGAAAGCACGCGAGAGTCGGGCAGGGCGTGGCAGGAGGCACAGGTGTCTCCAGTCAGCGCAAACGCACAAGGAGCCCCTAATGCACGCGGGCCCTGATGGAGGAGTGAGCGGAGTTAGGGAAACAAACAAGGACCCTACGGAGAAGCCCACAGAATCTCAGGCCCTAAGGACGATGCGATGGCGGCGCAGTCGGCTCCTGTGACCGCTGAGAGGAGCCTGGAAGCAGGAGCCAGAATAAGGCAAGGCTGCGGCCTCCGGAGGTGCGCGCTCAAGGAAGGGAGCTGTGGGAGCACCCACCTGCTCTCCCTCCCTCCCTCCTGTCCTGGCCAGTGTTCGCCACACTGCCGGAATCCGACCAGGAGCCGGGGCGGCGCCTCGTGACGCACCAGTCGGACACAGAAGCAAAGGAAGAATCACCAGCACAAGCTTCCGACGTGGTCCGTGGGATGACGGCTGTTGCTCAGCCTGTCTGAGGCATGGGCAGGAATCTGTCTACGCCCGCCCCTCAGCCAGGGCCGAGGGAGCACCACCCCCAGCCTCCACCACTCTCCCCATTCCGTGTCTCTCTTTGCAACACCGGCGTGTGTCGAGGCTCTCCTGACCTCCGGACCTCCCTTCAGTCTCAATTCTTCTTTCTATTCCTGTAGCCCTTAGCAGATTATAACACCTGCTATTACCAGTTCAAAATTATTCATTAAGTTTGATTTTTTTTTCAATCAACAAATGAGTGGTTATTAAGCCTTATTATATACCAGGAATTATACTTCATCTTGAGGGCACAATGTGTGTCAAAGGACAGAGTGCCGCTCTCTGGAACTTTCAGTCTAGTAGGGTAGAGAACAGTGAGTGAAATAGTCACAAAAATACATTCAGGATTGCAAACTAAGTGCTATGACTAAAAAAGTACAAAGTACCTTGAGACGGTATGGCAGACAGACCCAGTCTATGAGTTATGAACGACTTCCCCAAACAGGCCTGAGCTGAGATCCAAAAGCTGACTCACTCAGATGGAATTCACTACACAAGGGAAAGTTTGGGAAGGAGATGGAGAATGGGACTTCCAATGGAAACAGCACATGCAAAGGTCCTGAGGTAAGTAGTGTTCTTATGTACTGAACTAATAGAGCACTATGAGGTAGGCCACAGAGAGCCAAGCAGAGCAGGCTCAGTGGAGCAGGAGCTGAACCTCAGCAGAACTGTGGCCAAATATGATCAAATTTCTGAGGAACTTTAAGTTCTGTTGAAAATAAACATGACACTGCAGCCTTTGTTAATGCATGTTTTGCTACTGAAGCCGTTAAAGATCACATTACTTCCCACCACATCTTCTTCCCAGTCATCACTGAGATACTGAATTTCGTTAAATAGCCCATTTCCTGAGGCAGAGAAAATATTAAAGTGACAGGTCTCTGAGCACTAATATTCTGTGAGCCCCTCATATTATCTGATTATTCAAAGAATTGGGAAGCCAAAGGACTAAAGTTGTTGTATAAAGAACAATTAAGAGCTGAATGCTGTTGCATTGTTGTTGTTGTTATTGTTGTTTTTCCTTATCTAGTTTTTATTTCTCTGCTTGTGGACTCTTTTTGGTTAGTTTGACTTTTGGTTCTGCATTTCCCATGGAACAAATTTTGTGAGGCAGGAGAACAAGACTTGATGGGTTTTTAAAAGGCAATTGGTATAAAAAGAGAAGATAGAGTAGTAGTGAATGACGCCCTTTTGCTCACTGGCTTGTTTTCCCTGAGCTCCAAAGATCACAGTCAAGTTCTCAAACCAAAGCTGTTTATTACCTTGTGCTCCCCCTGCTGGTCCCAGGCTCAGAGAACCAAGGTGTTTATGGAGGTAAGTCTCCAAATTTTACCCACACCTCCCTGCGGCTCCTGGTCCCAACCCCTCCAGGATACTTTCCTACCTCCATCCCCTACTCAAAACACCAGTTTGTCAAAAACTGTAATTGCCCTTCCTGAAGCGCCAGCCCAGGTTGTCCCTGCCCCTTGGCCCGGCACTTAATCACAAAGCCTCCTACTCTAGGTTCCCTCTTTGAATCACTCTTCTCTTCAGTCAGTCTATAGATTTCCCCAGGTCAGTAACCATGATGGCATCTGTCTGAACCCCAGAGCACAAAACTGCAAATTCAGAAATTGTGGTGCATATGAAAATCAGAAAGAATGATTTTTTGCAAGTCTTAAAACAATCAGCAATTAAAAACTTTTTTTCAGAAAAGACCATCACAGATAACATCCTGTATAATGCTCTGTCTCCAGGTGTTCAGCTAACATCTTGTGGCTGACAAATGTTTTTTCATCAAGGAAAGACAGTCCATCTTCCCTTCTCTTCCTATCAGCTACTTCTTCCCCACTGCTGATGGAGAGACCTAAAACTTTACCATCAAAGGCAAATCCATAGAAGCACAGCATACACACATATACACACAAGTATGCACATACATACCACACACAGCTCTAAACTTCTCCCTACTTTTAAAAGACAAAGCTCCTTTCAAACATAACAAGCAGCCCTCGTCCAAGAGAAGACCAGAGCCACGCAGCAGGCCAGCCAGATCCAGCGATCTCCCATGTCTCTGGGGTTGAGCCCCTTCAGGCTTTCTGTCCTAACCCCAACACCTCAGGTTATAGTTTCTTTTCTGCTGATACAAGCGCTGGACGTGTCCCCATGGAGACATAAAAAGGCTTCTGGTTTCTACTTAATAAGGAAACCTAAAAATATATAAGACCCTAAATGCATGGCCTCTGAGAGAATTTTCCCCTGGGCCCCATCCAGGTGTAAGAAATAATTAGGAAGGGCACAACTGCACCTGTATTAAATTTGATATTACATTTACATGCCTGCAAAACACTACAACTTCTCGATTTAATTTCTGAAATGATGCCTTTTGTTTGTGTGTTTTCTTTTTCTACTATATAAGGAAGTTTTATGTTCTGTATTTGGCTGAGTTTGTCCATGTTATTTTTTTTTAATCTCCAAAATATCCTTGGAGAGTGGACACAGGAGAGAGAATACGTGGCTTGCCCAAGGTCATACAGTTTATTAGTGGCACACCAAGGCTAGAATATAAGTGGCTCTCTTAACCCAAGTGCCTATCTTAATGCAGATCTCTCAGTCCAGAAATAAGAATAAGAAAATATGAGACAGCTAAGTTAAGGAGAGAAGATAGCCAAGCCTTCTGAGGGCCAACAGAACCCTCCAGACGTCACTAAGCCTCCAAGTGGAGACTACATTTCCAATCAGAATGCTCCCAGCCATGTGGCTTGGATGATGGTACATTCTATTTACCTGATTTTCCACCAGAACTGGAAAAGTCATGGAGGTGTATGAAGTACGTGGAGATCCCCAAGTCCTAAGTGCTGTGCTGGGGATGTCAGCATCCACTGCAAGGTAGACTGTTTAACATCAAGCAATTGTAAATACTGGGGGGATCTGCACTGTCTAACTGAAGTAACTTACGGGTTCTGTTCTTAACTATGATTTTGACTTGTTCCTGGGCCAGTAACTTGGATCCCTACCCTTACCTTAATGCACTTTTTATAGTTTAATTTCCTTTTTGTGGTGCTCTTTGGGGTTGGAATTTTTTTTAAAGCAATACGACTCAATTGAAATCAGATTTCCTCTAAAGAAATCAAACAGATCACAGGGAGGCCCTATCTGAAAACTGCCCCATAGCCTGTGGTTGGATCACGGAACATCACATTCCTCCTTTGCTACTCTTTTGTGTCTGTCCGAATGATTCATTTGCCCCAGGCTCACACTGGTGAAGTATTGGGGCTGATGACAGGAGCCCCCAAAAGTGCATAGCATTTGTTAGTATCACCCACCAAAGCTCTGTGTGTGGGATATTCCTTTCAGCCCCTATTTGGCCTTCCTGATAACGTTAGTTCTGCTTCCTCCTGTGATTAGGGCTGCCAACAGGTGAACACACAGATATGAATCTCTAAAGAAATCTGTTTGTTGCAGACAGGGCTAGCCTCTAATACTTATACAATGGGCTTAATGCCTCTTTCTCAATAATTTCTGTGATGTGGGCCACAGTATAGATTCCTAGGAAGAGCTCTGTTTTAGGGAAGGGGACTGGGGTAGAGAGAACTCCAGAAGAAGGTGCTGAGGAGGAAGAAGAAGAAGTCTAGAACAAGAGAGGCCATAATACACCCTGCTTCTTCCTACCTAACTGACCTTGGGAAAATTATCTCTAGGAATTTAGGAATCTCCTCTCTCTCTCTCCTCAGTGAAATGAGAAATATACTAGAAACACCTGCTAGCATTTTCGTGCGTTTCAAATGAGTTCCATGTATGAAGCAGTTAACAGAGAACCTGGGGTTGGTGTCACCGCTCACAAAGCTATTGCAGGGGCAACCTTCAGACCCCAATCACCTTGGGGAGAGCAGTGGAAAAGAGAGGCAAGAGCATGGTAGGGATGAGCTCTGCTTCCATGCCACTGCCCTGGCTGGGCTCTGGGGACACTCATATCTCCATGATGAATGAACGAGTTAATGAGATCAGACATGCTGTACATACACTGCGTTCGTTTTTCTTTAAAGTTTTCATAAGTGGACAAAAGCCAGTGGGAGGAAGTCTCCTAATATCATTAGCAGTGTAGGTCTTCTATGCCACACAGTTGTTTTGTGGGGAAAGAAAGAGCCATCAGAACATAAGGCAGGGGTCACAGCTGAACCAGAGAGCAGTTTACATTGTTTCTCCATGAGTGAAATGCCTGTATTTATTGCACCATGTTCAGAAATCCTTTCTCTGGAATAGCAACGTCTTGGCTCTTGAGTTGGAAATAAAGACATTGTGTGAGCAGGGTGAGAATTCCTTTGAATTGACATTATTTAAAGAATGAAGCCATGTTTAACTGTTCTTATTATTTCTGAATGAAGATCCTCACTTATCTTCCAGTGGCTCAGTGATGGCTACAAATGCTATGAAGAATTTTCTGCACCTGTGCAGGTGTTTAGAGACTACAACAAATCCAAAAGGCACAATGCCCTTTCTCCTATCCTCCGTCTTTTTTAAAACTCCCCTAGGCTGAAGACACAAGGAATCATATCTATTCTATGCAAAAGGGGCACCATATTTTAACTTTTTTTGTCTTTTTTTAGAGTCAATTCATGCTACCGTGCTTTAAAATCTGGCAACAGGTTTCCAATACTCAATATAACAATCTGGGTGTATTAATTAGTTTTCAAGACCCCCAAGCAATAAAAATCTAGTTGTTCAAGGTCACAGTTTGACTTATTTACAATTGACAAATAACTTGGCAAACTCTGCACTGAGCCACTCCATACAATAGAAAATATATTGTCATTCAACTTAACAAAAGAATCTTTCTTTGCCATCTCACTACAATGGCCCTGCAAATGAACATCGCCTGAATAAAATCCTAACCACATTTTCACTCTCATTAACCACAGTAGGGTATCACACAATTTGCCTGGCTCCTGCTTAGACCACTGTGCACCATTTTAGTAGCAGCAGTTTGATGGGTTTTATGGCAGGTGATATATGGAGTGGGAGTTTCGGGAGTCGTAAACAGAAGGCACTGTGTATCACAATGTGGTTTAGGGATATAATGACTGTGTTGTAAAGCAAGGGATGACAATACTGCACTAGGCTTGGGGTATTGAACCAATAGACCAAACAGCTCAACATAATTCAAGTAAGAATGAAAAAGTCCTAGGAAGGGGTGTGTGTGTGTGTGTGCATGTGCAGGCCATCTTCTGGTTTTCATTAATTACTTCTGATGAATTTGAATAAGAGCTACTAAAACTGAAATAAATCTGTGTCTCACTGAAAAAACACAACATTTCTCTCTCCTTTTAGCATAATCTTTTTCTGCCTCCTCTGTCCAATGCTTAACCACTTTTGCTGTGAGAATAATGGCATAAACAGCTAGTTCTGGTACAAGGAAAACAACTGTCAAAATTTAGAGAGATTGATGCAGAGGAAAAAACACCAAACTTTCTTTCCTTTCTAGGTGTTCAAATTCTGTCAGAGCCGAGAAGCACTCCCCTTGCCCAGAGAGCAGGGAGAGTATGCAGGGTTTAGCAAATCTCAACATTCCTTCTGTTAACATCCCTGGGTGTCCAGGACCACAGCTCTATGTAACCTCCAGTCACTTTCTCCCAGAAGACTGTGGCTGGTGCTCACCAAGCAGGAAAGACCAGTGTGTGGCCTCCTTTAAGAAAAACAATGCTAGAGCGACAAATGAAGACTTTTACTATCCTGCTCTGTGGCCTTGGACAACTCCCAAAACTTCTGAGAAAAACAAGCAGAGAGAGAGAGATATCATCCATCTGTTGGTTCACTCCCCAAAAGGCCATAACATCCAGGGCTAGACCAGTCTGAACCCAGGAGCCAGGAACTCCATTTGGGTCTTCCAGATCTGGGACACAAGGACTTGAGCCATCACTTGCTGCTGCCCAGTGTGCACATTAGCAGGAAGCCAGAGTCAGAAGTAGAGCCAGCACTTGAACACCAGCACTCTGATGAGTTGTGACATCCCAAGCAGCATTCTAAACACTGCCTCAGTTGCCTGCCCCAGCAAGTGCTTCTGAGTTGGGAGATTCCTCAAGACTGAGAAAGGATTGTAGAGGCCTGGAGGTCTGAGGAGAGCTGAGAATCCAGCACTCCACTGCACTGTCCTGGGAAGCTGCTAGGCTCCTGAGCAGGAGTTTGCATAGTGACCCTAAAGAGCCAGCTCCTGAACAATGAGGCTCCCGGCCTTGACAAAAACATGGCTCCATTCAGCAGATCTCAAGGAATCAGTGCTGGTGAGGATGAACAGCGCTCAGGGTCAGCTGATCCCAGAGGGGCTCAAGATATGTCTTCCTCTTTGCTGCCCTCCAAAACGAATGAGACTGCGTTTCTTGTAAACCTGAGCTAAATCAGAGTTAATTACCTTAAATAAAATCCTGTTGCACACCTGCATTTGCGACCAAAAGGTCAGATTTGCTTTGCTATCACCTTGCATAATTGGATCAGGATGGGCAGTGGACCTCAACCACTGTTTAAATCACACAGTACCAGTCTGCAGTGAACAGGCATCCTGATTTAGTTCACATGTGCAAATTACTCCTTTAAAGATTTGACACAACTGAGGATATATCGTTCCCCCAAAAATCCCACAAAGGAATTGCATGAACAAAGGCAGCACCACTAGAAAGAGTCCTCAGCCATCCCAAAGGGACGAGTCGGAGGAGGACACATTCCTCTGGAAGTTTGAAGCTCTGATATACTATTCAAAATCTCCATGGCATTGCCTCATCTACATTCCCCCTTTGTGTTTGCAGGACCAGAATGGAGGCAGACTCTGCTGCTCGTCAGCTCACCCCCAGGCCACATGTCTCAGGCAGTGGCCATGGTCCACGCCGTCCTGCTGAGACTGTCACTTCATTTCCTCCTTCCTTCTTAACAAGGAAATGACTGACCCACGTGTAGCACGTATCTATTTATCAACAGATCATAAGCCCAGTCTTCTGAGATCTTGTGACAGGTCCCATTAGCTGTGAGCTACCCAATAATGTGTATAATCAGTTGTTAATGGCAATGTGCTATTCTGTGATAACTGGGCCATTAGTGAGTGTCAGTGCTACCTGGATGTAGACACTCCTCCACCTGACTGATACCCTGGCTCCAAGGGAGCTGTAGTTCCTACTCAAGATGGTTCTCCCACAGGTGAGAGATGAAGTGGGTGCTTTCCAAATCAGCCATTCCGGACACCTTATGCCCCTTTACAATTTCTGTTTGGGAGCCCTATAGTGAACAGATCTATGGGAACTTGAATTATAAGTGGAGAGAACATGCTGTTTGAAATGATCAACTGGTCCATAGGCAAAAATAGATAGGTAGGCTCCTCAACCCTCATGGTACCTTGAGTCACAGCCAGATAACAAACACTTTGAGAACAATCCCAACATTCCAAGTCCTACTGAAAGCAGATCTTCTCAGTACCATTCCACATACAAACCCCCAATAGGAGTACAGTCACAGTCATTTTTATGGGCATGGAGAAACTTCGATAAGAGATTATATAGTGTAGAGTCTCTCTCTCTCTCTCACACACACACACAGAGAGAGAGAGAGAGAGAGAGAGAGAGAGAGATAAAATAAAAATATCTCTATCTCCAAAGCTTGGGTTAACTTCTCCATGCTCATTCCAAGATCTCCTTAATTTCCTTTTATGGGTGTTTTCCATGCTACTTAACTTAAGAAAAAACAGGTAAAATATTCCAAAAGATTCAAGCCAAAGCTCCCTCTACATAGTGAATTTCCCCTGCATACATCTTACAAAGTCTGTACCCATCACCAAACAGGACAACCTTCAACCTCAGCCCAAATTCAGACACTTCTGAAGTGTTCAGTGGCTTAGAACTTTGTGGGTCAGAATTTGATTTATTTGGGAAAGGAAAGTTTCATTGAACCTAGAAACCTGTCAACTGGATCCAGCCAATGCTCAGGTGATTTACATCCGTACTACATCACAGCACTGCCTAGCAAAGGCCCTAGAGTTTTTACTGCTGCCTCTATAAAAAAGAAATTTAGCACTAAGGACTTGCCAAAGGGTCAGCACATGTTGTTGGGGAGAAATAAAGAATGAGATGTTTGCAAAGTGCGGGAAGCAAGGATAAGGCTCAGCTTACATTCTCCCTCCAGTGCTGGCTGCCAAGAGCCTGGAGCCTGGCTCCATTCTTTCTGGAAAAGCCATTTCCTCAGAATTGCTGAGGAAACAGAGGATTCCTACTCCAGCTTAGCATCGTAGGGGAATGCCAACAGCCTGGGTCCAAATTCAGCCCAGGATGAGAAGGTTTGGGTTTGGTGTGTCACAACATGTCAGGGACAGGGTAGAGAGGCTAAACCCATGGTCATGTGTGGCCTAAAACATCAAAATGCAGAGTTTGGAATTCGCTCCCAAGGGGAGGCAGATCTAAGACATAAAGGTATCCATCTGCCGGTACCAACCTTGGGGGGTACCAGGTATCCCAGCCAAAGGCACAATGGTAAAATGGTGGAGAAGATGAGAACGTGGGCAGTTATTCCTCCTGGGCAGCACTTCAGTGATTCATTCACTAAAGCTGCACATTGTGCTGAGGATATAGCGAGGAACCAGCCTCTGCATTCCTGAACCTTGAAGAAGAATGAAGACCCCTATTGGCCTGAAAGGTCAGCACAAAGGATACATCTGTTTAGGGAAATTCTGGGCCATCTCCAGAGAAGAAGACCTAGCTGTCAAGGCCTCCTGATGAACTTGATCTGTTATACAATCCCACACCCTGATTCTACCTGAACCTGTGCCTGTCAATGTACCTATTCATCAAGTCATTCACATAAGCATTCAGTCAACACATATATAATTCTTAGTATATAGATGGCCCTCCATATCCATGGATTCTGTATCTAGAAACTCTAATTAACCATGGATCCAAAACATTCAGAAAAAAGAACTGTGTTTATACTAAACACATAATGACTTTCTTTGTCATTATTGATAAAGAATAAGGTAAAAAGTTGTTTACAAAGTGCTTACATTGTATTAGGTATGATAAATAATCTAGAGATGATTTAAATTTATTAAAAGCATGTGTAGATTGTATACAAATATGCTACTTTTTATAAGAAACTTGAACATCCTCAGATTTTGTTATCAAAAGTAGCCTGTGGCCCATGGAATGAATCCCCCACAGATAATAAAGGAAAACTATATTTTAAATATCATCCTACATTCTAGGATACAATACTGACCAGAAGCAAACATAGGTCTTTCATTCATGGAGCATATTAATCAATTACTTAAAAGTAATTGAGGGGGGCTGGCGCTGTGGTGTAGAGAGTAAAGCCGCTGCTTGCAGCGCCAGCATCCTATATGGGTGCCAGTTAGAGTCCTGGCAGTTCTACTTCAAATCCAGCTCTCTGCTATGGCCTATGAAAGCAGTATAAGATGGTCCAAGACCTTGGGCCCCTGCACACACCTGGGAGACCCAGAAGAAGCTCCTAGCTCCTGGCTTTGGATCGGTGCAGCTCAGGCCATTGTGGCCAATTGGGGATTGAACCAGCAGATGGAAGATTCTCTCTCTCTCTCTCTCTCTCTCTCACTCTCTCTCTCTCTCTCTCTGCCTCTCCTCTTTCTATGAGCTCTGACTCCCAAATAAATGAATCTTTCTTTGAAAAAAAGTAAATGAGGAATTTCAACTGTTTAAGTGATAAAGAAAAAACTCATTGTGCTCCCTTAGAACCTAAAACAGGGAGGGAGGTTGGCCTGATCAGGAGATAAGGGATAATTTTGTTCCCAATTCCACTTTCCTGCAAATGTAGACCATGGGAGGCAGTGGTGATAGCTTAAGTATCATGTTCCTGCTAGCCATGTGGGAGACCAGAATTGAGTCACCAGCTTCTGGCTTCAGCATCAGCCAGGACATTTCAGGAGTGAACCAGTGGATGAGAGAGTGTTTCTTTCTCTCTCTCTTTCTCTCTCTCTTCCTCTCTCTCTTCCTCTTTCTCTCTTTCTAAAATACATAAAATAAATAATTTTTTAAAGATTTTGATTTTTGTCCTAGAATGATGAAAAGCATGTGTAGGCTGACATGTAGTCACTGATTTTTATTTTTTTTTTCTTTATTTTTTATTTTTTATTTTTATTTTTTTTTTAATTTTTTTTTTGACAGGCAGAGTGGACAGTGAGAGAGAGACAGAGAGAAAGGTCTTCCTTTTGCCGTTGGTTCACCCTCCAATGGCCGCCGCGGTAGCGCGCTGCGGCCGGCACACCGCGCTGTTCCGATGGCAGGAGCCAGGTGCTTATCCTGGTCTCCCATGGGGTGCAGAGCCCAAACACTTGGGCCATCCTCCACTGCACTCCCTGGCCACAGCAGAGAGCTGGCCTGGAAGAGGGGCAACCGGGACAGGATCGGTGCCCCGACCGGGACTAGAATCCGGTGTGCCGGCGCCGCAAGGCGGAGGATTAGCCTGTTGAGCCACGGCGCCGGCCAGTCACTGATTTTTAAAGAGCCCCTCTGGCTGCAGGATGAAGAAAGGAAATAAGCCACAGAGAGAGATCAGTGAGGGGTCTTTCACAGTCCCAGCAAAAAGATGATTTGGCTTGGTTAAGGGAGGTGCTGGAGGCAGAAACAAGGAGAAAATATGAATATATTAAATGGTAAAAGTGAAAAGATTAGGATTGGATATAGAGAGTGAGAGGTTATAAAAATGGCCTCTAGGTTGGGTTACATTCCTGAAAGCACAGTTGTTCTAAGCCCAGCCTGCCTGGGAGTCTTCATCTGTGTTCCCCAGCACAGCCTAGCTGGCATGACCCTTTTCCAGCCAGTCTGTGTTCACTTTCTTGGCTTCCAGTTCAACAATGAACTATGTGGTCCCAACATCAACCTCTTGAGCCAGGTCTCCTGCAGATGCCTTGCACTGATTCACCTGGTTTCACATACGGTGATGTCTCCACACCTCTTGCCTAGGTCCTGCCAGCACCCCTGACCCCACCTCTCTGCACCCTCCTCAACTTCCACCAACCAGAGTGCTCCAGCTCAAGTTGCTTTACATCTTCCCCTGTGGCATCTTGGACTAAAATAACAGGCAAGATTCTCCTACCTGACTATCAGTAGAGCCTTATCTCTGCTAGATAATATTGGGGTAAGGCACAAAAATGTCACTTCTAGGTTACCCAGTGATGGAAGAATCAGTGATGATACTGTTCGCTAAACTACTATTTGCTGAACACAACACTATCTACTTTATGGAATTTAAAATATTTAAACTAGATTATAATCCCACGAAGAAGACAGTACTATTATCTTCACTTTACAGCTGAAGAAACCGAGGCACAGAGAGGTTGAGTAATTAGCCCAAAGTCACATGCTTAAATAAATGTTAGAAGGAGGGTTCAACCCAGGGAGTTGACCCTAAAGCTCGGTCCCTTAGCAGCCACCCTCCACTGGCTGTGACAGCTTCAAATCTGCAGAAGCTCATGCTATAGTCAGATGCACAAGTGCTCATACCCACAAGACTGGCTACCACCACCTTTCCATCATTAAAACATAGGAGTCATCAAGTAGCCCCAAGAAATAAAACTTTCACTGAACAGAATCCAAGGTCAGGAGGCATTAGCTTCTGACGAATTTCTACTGTTGTCATATATCAGCTTTTGCTATGATTATCTCTAACTTTGGGAAACTGGATATTATTAGTGTCTGTGAAATGACACAAGGCTGTTTAAATCTGTTAACTTAATAACCCCACTCTGTTGCACATTTTCAGTTGGCTTATCTACTTATGGACTCCTCCCCAACTCCCACCTGTTACTCTTCATATCTCAAGGCTATTACAGGAGCAGGTGCTTAGCATACTGTTTAAGGCACAGGCTAAGATGCCCACTCTCATATTGGAGTAGCTAGGTTTGATGCCTGGCTCCAGCTCCTACTACTGCAGACTCTGGGAGGCAGCAGATGATGCTCAATTGTGTTCCTGTCATCATGTGGGAGACCTGGATTGATTTTCTGTTCTTGACTTCAGCACATTCCAGTGATAGCTGTTATGGGTATTTGGAGAGTGAGCCAGTGATTTCGAGCACTTTTTCAGTTTATCTGTCTCTCTGTTTCTCATCCCCTCTTTCTCTGTCTTTCAAATAATTTTTTTTTTAAAAAAACGCCACTACTAGCTCTCAACTTTATTTTATTCATGGAATTCACTGATATTAATTGGATTCCCTTCAAAATTGTCTTATTTCCCCCAGAAAGAAATATACTACTCTGAACAAGAGGACTGTGCCCTCTTTGTTGTACTTTGTGTATTGTAATTTTTTTAATTCTTTATTTGACAGATAGAATTAGGCAGTGAGGGAGAGAAACAGAGAGAAAGGTCTTCCTTCTGTTGGTTCATTCCCCAAATGGCCACTATGGCCAGAGCTATGCTGATCTGAAGCCAGGAGCCAGGTGCTTCTTCCTGGTCTCCCACGCAGGTGCAGGCACCCAAGCACTTAGGCCATCCTCCACTGCCTTCCTGGTCCACAGCAGAGAGCTGGACTGGAAGAGGAGCAACTGGGACTAGAACCCAGCATCCATATGGGATGCTGGTGCCACAGGCAGGGGATTTACCAAGTGAGCCATGCCACCGGCCCCTTTGTGTACTGTATTAAAAAAAAAAAAGTGTTAAATTGTGAGTGAGTGGCTCTCTAACAGAGCAAAAAGCCTGAGCTTGGGAACATCTATTCATTTTGCATATGGAATTACTATTAATACTGAAGAAAACAGCAAACACTGTTTATTCTACAATGTGCTAGACACCATGAAGAGTTCGTTATCTGACTTAATCATTCTATCAACACTATTTGCTAGATGTAAGTAATATTGTTTTACAGAGGAGGAAACTGAAGCTTAGAAATAACAAGTACCTTCTTCAAGAACACACAGACTGAATGCTGCAAAGCCATGAGTTAGGCCCAGGTTTCTTTGCCTCCGACACCATTCACTCATACCCAAGATCAGGTAGCTACATCAGCTGAGAAGTCAGCATCAACAGATGCTTGTTGGAAACTGGAAATCTCAGAACCCACTCAAGACCTACTGCATTTTCACTTCCTTGGTGAGTTGCATGAGCTTTGAAGTTAGAGAAACATTGATTTCAAAGCCCCCTTTCCATCCAGAAAACAATGGGAAACCACAAAAGTGAAAAGTTAGCTTCATAGTGCTGCCTACCCAAAGATACCTACATAGGAAGGCTAGAAGAGCTCACATCTGAAGAACTGGTCATCCCTTCACATCACCCACATATGTTGCTTTGATCATCCCCCAAATCCTGGCAGTTTCAACTCCAAAGTAGCCATCATCTCGGCACAGTTCCCCAAACCTTTAGGTATGTTTGTCCTCAGATTATCTAAGAAATGTGTCTTTAGCAATTGGCACATTGCCTTCTCTTCCTTTTCCACAACCCTCAACCATCAGTTCACTCCAGCTTGAGCCCTGAGTCTAGACTTGCTCAATTAAATGATAATATATGAGATGCTTAGCTCTATCTGATTTTTAGACAAACAAAAAAGATATGTGTGTGTGTGTGTGTGTGTATATATATATATATATCCCATGCAATAGTGGGGACCTACTTTTTAAAAGCTTTTTTTTATTGTTTGTCTGAAAAAAAATTTATTTATTTTATTTATTTATTTTGACAGGCAGAGTGGACAGTGAGAGAGAGAGACAGAGAGAAAGGTCTTCCTTTTTGCCGTTGGTTCACCCTCCAATGGCCGCCGCGGTTGGCGCACTGCTGCCGGCGCACAGCGCTGATCCGATGGCAGGAGCCAGGTGCTTCTCCTGGTCTCCCATGGGGTGCAGGGCCCAAGGACTTGGGCCATCCTCCACTGCACTCCCTGGCCACAGCAGAGAGCTGGCCTGGAAGAGGGGCAACCAGGACAGAATCAGTGCCCCAACCGGGACTAGAACCCGGTGTGCCAGCGCCACAAGGCGGAGGATTAGCCTAGTGAGCCGTGGCACCGGCTGAAAAAAAATTTAACTGTATATCCTATATTGCTCTGGCTAAATCATGCAACCTTACATTATAAACATCTTCCTCCATCAGAACAAAAAAATTTGATAAAAATTGACAGTAACTGAGTGTATTAACTCTTTCAAGTCACTATTAAATTTAGAAACAGAGGTTCTCAACTGGAAGCTTTTAAAACTACTAGCACCTATGGGAGGGATCAAATAAGGGGTTATATTTTAAAGCTTCTCTAAGGATTCCAACATGAAACCAGGGCTGAGACGTGCTTCTCTAAATTAGACTCACAGAGATAGAAGATAATGGCCCAAACAGAAAGACTGTCTCACTTGGGCACCAGGGCCACCCAAATGGGGGTTTAGAGGAGAGGTTTGAATTGGAAGAGTATTTTCCAAACCTGGAAGACCCTTATGGAGTAATGGCAAGCTGGATATGCCTATACACCCAATAAAGTACAGTTAAAATGAATTTGGCAACTATTTTAAATAGATGATAAGATAAAGCAAATATGAGAATATTTTAATGTTATTAGGCAGCAATATTTTCAATATAAGAATAAAAGAGTGACATATAAATTTGAATACATTAATAAAAAAACCTATAATATTTACATTTGAATGATAGCTAGGTAGGTACATAGATAGAGATAGATAGATAGATAGATCAATCAACAGAAAGGGCTTAAAAGCAATGACATTTCAAAAGCATCAAACATCCCTTCTCCCTAGATCTGTGTGTAAATCCCATTCCTGGCTGGCGCCGTGGCTTAACAGGCTAATCCTCCACCTTGCGGCGCTGGCACACCGGGTTCTAGTCCCAGTTGGTGTGCCGGATTCTATCCCGGTTGCCCCTCTTCCAGGCCAGCTCTCTGCTATGGCCCAGGAAGGCAGTGGAGGATGGCCCAAGTCCTTGGGCCCTGCACCCGCATGGGAGACCAGGAGAAGCACCTGGCTCCTGCCTTCGGATCAGCACGATGCACTGGCCACAGCGGCCATTGGAGGGTGAACCAGCGGCAAAAAGGAAGACCTTTCTCTCTCTCTCTCTCTCTCTCTCTCACTATCCATTCTGCCTGTCAAAAAATAAAAAAAAAATCCCATTCCTTATACATAAAACCAGAGTTCCTTAGCAAAATGAGTGTGTCTAGTCCTGGGGCAAGGAACATGCAAGGTAAATCTAGAACATCTTATTATTCCAGAAGAAAATAAGACTAATCAGAATGAGTCACATGAACACAGGTATCCACGCAAACACAGGCATCAGCTTCTACCTGCCAAATACAGGACTGCTTGTACATCAGAAAAAAACAACTGTAGTATGTTATAACATGGTAAGTAAAGTAAAATCTACAAATTCATAGTAATATAAGCAGATAACTAAAGGACAAAGCAAATAAAAAACAAGTTGGATTTTCCTACTTTGGAGGTAACATGACCATTCCTTCCTCAGAAAAGTGATTAGTAAAGAAAAAAGAAATGAAGCATCCACCTAGTTTTTTTTTTTTTTTTTTTTTTTAGGAGAACTGTAATTCATCCCCATTACTAAGTGATACTCTGCCTGCTCAGTGAAATAACTGATACAAGTCAGGATAATCAATAGATAGTTAAACCACTAGATGAAAGACTCAGAAGGAACAGGATATTCGGGAGGTCGGTGCTGTGGCGTAGTGGGCTAAGCCTCTACCTGAGGCACCAGAATCCCATATGGACGCCGGTTCGAGTCCCAGCTGCTCTCTTCCAATCCAACTCTCTTCTATGGCCTGGAAAAGCAGTAGAAGATGGCCCAAGTATGTGGGCCCCTGCATCTCCTCACTCCTGGCTTTGAATGAGCTCAGCTCCAGCCACTTTGGCCATTGGGGGAATGAACCAGCAGATGGAAGACTTTTCTGTCTCTCCCTCTTTCTGTCTAACTTTACCTCTCAATAAATAAATAAAATATTTTTAAAAATTTCAGCAAAAAGTTTCAGCAAAGACATGTGTATATAAAGCTGTGTGCATTTGTGTGTGTAGACATTTGGATTTGCAGACAGAGCAAGTAACAGTTGTTGAAACTTTGTAATCATTGTACAATTCTTCCAACTTTTCTATACATATGAAAATGTTCATGATCAGAAGATTGGCGAGAGGGGGACTCTCTCAAATCCTCCCCCAAAGCAATCTGACAAGTCAGCCAGCTTCAAAGGGCAGTGTTACCTCTAAAATCATGCGACTGACTTTCTGCAAGATCAGAGAGAGTTGTTAAAGTACCATAGAGGATTGGGCACAGTTGAAGAAAAGCTTTTCTCTACAATAGCAGGAAAGTATTTGTACTGTGAATTTAAAAAATGTAATCTGAATATTGCCTGAGCTTCAAGTTGATGGACCCTAAATTAAGATGCTCTAGGTTCATCTCTCATTCTACTGGCAAAATATCCACCACCTGCCATGTGGCCTCACATGTCGTTCCCAAAGTGTATGAATGTACTGGGGCCAAGAGGAGATTGGCACTGTCCCTTATAATGAAGTCAGCTCTGTCTCCCTTAGCTCTGAATGTATAGTGTAGTGAATGGCCATGAATGACTGCCAATGTGACATGAGGACTCCTCTCCACATATAAAACCAGGAAGATACTATTGATCATATTAGCCAGAATCAGCCTATCTTCCTCTGCCATGTGACTCGCCATGCCTTGCAGCAGGCAGAGACTGCTTCCCTACCCCCACTGTCAGGCTTGGCCCTGATTTGTTTCTGCTAGTGGCATCACCTGGACAGAGGCACAAATAAAATGATACCAAGAGAGATGATAAAACAAATCCAGATCCTGGGATATGCTATAAGACAGCTGTCCTGCTCTCTTCAAAACACCATTACTATAAGAAAAAAAAGTAGGGGTACTCTTATACTCTTCTCAATAAAGCAGAAGCTTTAAGTGATTACAAAGCTCAGCTCTGATATTTTTTCTTTCATTGTTCCAGCATGAGTACAACATATCCAAGATAAGGACTTCTTTTTTAGCCAGAGTCCCAGAGTGAGAAAACATACAAACTGACTCACACTTGACCTTCAGTTTGGAGCAGAGGTGAAGCCAACTTGCTGCCCTCATCTACTGTGAGTGAGGAGAAATGCCTTCCATGGTACGTCACTGGTACGTAGCGGAGAACGGGAGGCTTATAACTGCAGCAATGGCTGACTAGCACAGAACATAACAGTCCCTACCTGGTAGGGTTGTTGTGTGTATTAAATGAGATAACACCTGAAAGATGGCCGCACAGCATCTGACGTACAGTGGACACTCAGAAACTGAGAATGCAGCTGTTGTTGACCCAAGTGTTGGTCACACCATCCCCCGCAGCCAAGGTCTGTTTCCTTGGGGTCATCAACACCCTCGAGAAGCACACTGAGCCATGACTGTCTACATCCAAGCAGCCATGCTGCTGGCGCTTGGTTGGCGCCCACAACACACCACAGGCCACCAACATGTTGTGCAGTCTCCTCTCTGCCACTGCCTGTGAGCACTACCACAATCTGCCTCTGGGCCTTCTGCATTGTATGCCTCTGTAGCTGTCTGCGCAGTGGCCAGTTGTCCTCTGCTTGGCACTGACCCACTCATACCTCTGCTACCTCTTGCTGCTCACTTTCCTGGCTGACCTCACTTCAGATTTCAGGTCTCTCATGAATCTCCATCAGGAAAGAACCGTGTACTCTTTTTGGCTTTGCTGTTTTGTAGGGGACACAGAAGTTCTCAGCAGAGATACGTGGGCTCCTAGCGATTTCCTTTCTTCAGCTTGACTGTGGCCAGGGTTCATGCGCATCCCAGATAGGCAGGACAGCTGGGGTTAGTCTAGATTTTTATTGTTCCAGAGCTCTTGACTTTCATTAGTCTCCTGCGACTAAGCTGGATCACTTCTATCAGGCTTCATCACTGTGCGTGTGATGCCATGTGTATACATGTATTTGTGGAAGTGTGTGCACATGCATGTGAACAAGCCTATCTCTGTGTGTATGGGTGCATGTTTTTCATCAGTCCTTATGTCCTGCTCTGTAATCTGGCCCCTGTCAGCATCAGTCCCCCGAAGTCTACCAGTCATGATTGTCTACATCTGCACAGCCATGATGGACAACACTTCAGCTCCTCTTCCCTTCCCCCAGGACTTCTGGCCCCGTGTCAATCTCTGAGTGTGATCAGAGACTGCCTGGACGGTGTGTGTGAGGAGGTAGTTTTAGAGCCAACAACTTCCGTCCACATCTCAGCTCTACCCTAGCTACAGCCTTCACTAGTCAAAGGTGGTGGGTGCACTGTAACTTACAAATTAATGTTCAAAATCAATTGCTCTAAATGCTAATGAGTTCAAGTAGCTTAAGGTCTACTGGACATCAGCATTAAGGGTCTGGCACCTCCTCCACGTCTCAGCAGTCTTTGCTACTAGCTGTCTGACTCCACCCTACAGGAGACTCTTTATTTCTCTGAGTTTCAATCCCCATCACTTGATCCACGTGTTATAAGGATTTGCTAGGGTAGCCAACTAGAGCTGGGGGACCCAGGTTGGCCTGCCATCTTACTTTTGTAAGTCAAGTTTTATTGGACACTTAAGCATCGCCTGTGGCTGCTTTTTTGCTACAATAGCAGAGTGGCAAGTGGTTGTGGCATAGACTTCCTGGCCTGCAAAGCCAAAGTACTCCCTCTACCCCTTCCTAGGAAAGATTTGCCCATCCTTGGGTTGGGTGACAGATGAGGGCTTCGCCAACTGCATCATTCTGTGAATCTCTATTCTTGGGTTAGAGCCAACTCTATTAAAACTTAGAATACTTAAGGAAAGGTATCTGAACAAAACCACCCTGCTCAAGATTTTGAAATGGTTGATGTTGCAGCCATCCCACAGCACAAACATGGCTCATCGGATTGAAGTAGGGAGCTGGGCTGGCGGGGAGAGCATCACTCAGAAGTGAGAGAAGACCGAGATTGTTGCTGCTATTTTAGCTTTTCAAGGGGACCTTGGGTTTGAGGCTGTGTGTGTGTGTGTGCGTTTGAAAGCTCCATGTATCTAGTTCCTTTCACATTAATAGAAGGCACATGGTTCCTTCAGAGGGAAAATATCTTTCAGAAACAGCATAATTTGCTCTAGCGGATAACAAATAGTTGGACGTTTTCCTCAGCGAGCAACCATTGTATCTGGTTTCAAATTCCTTTTTGAGCCAAAGAAATGATGATGATCTCTAAGCCATTGCTGTTTTTTGACACAGACCTGAACTTAGAATTCTAAACAAGACTATGCAGAATTGGATTACATTTCATCCCCCTCACCCATCCATCTTCCCCTTTCCCGCTCATTTGCTGGGGTTGCTAAAGCATTGAGTGCTCCAGGAGAAACTTGGTTTTCCAAACCATGCAAGTCATTATGAATGGCCTTGTGTCCAGGTAAAGGTCAAAGAGGTCTTTTGTTGTTCTAGTTTAACTTGTCCCTGCCACTGCAGCCTAATCATTCCACATAATAACAGGCTTGATACACAGGCCTGAGTCAAAGTCACAAGTCAATAAATCCATTCCTTCCTCCCTTTCTGGCAAAGTGTTGAATAGTACCGAGTGTGCAGTGTCACCAGATCCCATAGTCTATCACACCAAGGTCATCTGGTATACAGCACATTTAAAAAAAAAAACTGCTTCTTTTCAGTGCCTTGTACATCTGAGAGGGAAGCATCGCTGTCTCCCACACAAGGGCAGTCAAGAGACTGAAAGGGAAAGATTGACCGCCCAGGTCCACAGAACCATGGGGCCACTGAAACTGACAGCCAGAGGTTCTAGACATCAGCTACCTAGGTTGCTGCTCCTCATTTTACAAATAAGGAAGCTGCTGTCAGCAGTGGGGACCAGATTTGTCCAAGATCACATGGCCAGATCTCCAAGGGCTAAGACTGGAACTCTGGCCTCCTGACTCCCAGGCCAGTGCTCCCTGTCTGCTTTGAAAAGGAAAGGCAGGGGAGGCAAAGAGGGAAGAAGGAGAATTAAACCCCTCCCCTCTAGAAAGCCTTACTTGATTCCTTGCTCCTTCCCCCCCACTACCAAAGAGTCTATTCATGCACTCAGGCAATGTCCCACCTGTATGAGGTCAGTCCCTCTTTATTTCTACAGGGAAAAAAACATCCAAACTTATAGAAAGCCTTAGTTTTCTTATCTGCAAAATGGATATCATGACAATGTTGATTTCAAAGCGTTCAATAAGGCTCAGATACATAGCGTGGTACCTGGCACGGGGCATCAGCTCGGTTAGTATCATCATCATTGGCACCAGGACAAGGACAGCTGCTGTGTGTTAACCTGTAGACACTGCCTTGTCAGCCTCTCGTTTCCTGTATCATGCAGGCAGCCTCTTGGCTGCTCTGAATGAGACAAAGTACAGCTCACCAAATTATCTTCCCACCTCTGGTGTGAAAATAAAACCTGCTGATAGAGGATCCTTGCAAATATGCAACCCTGAGTTACAGTTTGTTTACTTTGCTAAGGGACTTCCAGCTCCTCCAGGTTCATAAATTCCTTGTGGTGGACAGGGGAAGGATTGTAAATTAACTTGAATAATGGCCCCACATTTGTGTACCTTCCAATGGTTTAAATTGCTTCAAAAAGGGGGAAAACGTCACACTTCTCATCGGCTGTCTGTATTTTTCCCTTAATTAGCAGTTGGGTTGGGCAATCTTGGAGGTGAAGGATTACAGGCACAAGGAGAAACCACAGCCAGACATTGAGAATTTTTGCCAAAGACCTTGAGATGTCTTTCTACCATAGCTGTGAGACGGATACAAAAATGTGGACCTCCACTCATGCCAAACGCCTGTTCCTGTTGGGCAAGGCCTAGGACTCTCTGGCACAGTCACACCTATTACTGGAAAGGTGACAAAGGTCATATATAGAGAACCTGCTGCTTCTGAGTAGTTGTGTTTAAAACTTGCTTCACACAGTACCAGGCACATATTAGGCATTCTTTAAAAGCTTCTCACGTCTTCATAAACCTCTTCTCTACCCATTCTTCACAATTCTGAATGTCCCAACCTTGAGAACAATGCTTTCAATCAAAGCACAGGATGACCCCTAAGAATCAGATGTGCAGTAAAAAGGAGTGCAAGGGTATGGTTCTATGCATCTGGGTTGAGCTGGTCCAAACTGAAGATGATATTTGTTATCAGGATATTCTGAGATACTGCAAGGATGAGTGCAATAATGTCCATCTAATGTCACACAGCGGGACCTCTTTGTCTAGGCATATGTGTTATTATTGCTACCATATTTGCAAACAATGTGTGTAGGTGCTGCAAGCCATCAAGGCTTCTTAAGTCCTGTCCTCTCCCTATGACATCCCCTTTCACTGTTTAACACTGACCCAAACTCAAAACATATATTAAATAAAGGCAGCTAACATTTATGGATGATTTTCCCTGCCTTAAATTTAAAGAATATTTACTACTGTAAGATTTTGGGGATGGCACTGCAGTGTAGTGGGCAAAACTGCTGCCCTGTGATGCCAGCATCCCATATGGGCCCTAGTTTATGTCCTGGTTGCTCCACTTCTGATTCAGCAACCTGCTAATGACCTGGGAAAGCAGCAGAAGATGGACCAAGTGCTTAGGCAACTGCACCCATGTGGGAGAGAGACCTGGAGGAAACTCCTGGCTCCTGGCTCAGCCCTGGCTATAGTAACCATTTGGGAGTTAACCAGCAGATAGAAGACTAAGCTCTCTTTCTCTCTCTCTCACTCTCGCTCTCCCCTCCACTCCCTCCCTCCCTCCCTTCTTCCCTCCTTTTTCTCTTTATAACTCTGACTTCAAATAAAATAAATACTAAAAAAATTTAAAAGTTAATCCAACTTCTCATCAAGTAGTCCTTCTAAACACATATTTAAAAAAAAAATATTTATCTCTGGCCGGTGCCATGGTTCACTAGGCTAATCCTCCATCTACGGTGCCGGCACACCAGGTTCTAGTCCCCGTGGGGGCGCCGGATTCTGTCCCTGTTGCTCCTCTTCCAGTCCAGCTCTCTGCTGTGGCCCGGGAATGCAGTGGAGGATGGCCCAAGTCCTTGGGCCCTGCACCCACATGGGAGACCAGGAGAAGCACCTGGCTCCTGGCTTCAGATCAGCGTGGTGTACTAGCTGCAGCGCGCCAGCTGCAGCAGCCATTGGAGGGTGAACCAACAGCAAAGGAAGACCTTTCTCTCTGTCTCTCTCTCTCTCACTATCCACTCTGCCTGTGGGGGAAAAAAAAAAGAACTTATGACAAGTTTACTCCCCAAATGCCCACAAAAACTAGCAGGAGAGGGCCAAAGCCAGGAACCAGGAACCCAATCCAGCTCTCCCACATGGGGAGCAGGAACCCAACTACTTGACTCATGGCTCTCAGTGTCTACCATCAAGAAGCTGGAATCAGGAGTCAGAACTGAGAACTGAACCCAGGTACTCCAATGTGGGACACAAGTATCCCAACAGATATATTAACCACCAGGCCAAATGCTCACGCCAGTCCCACAGATTTTTACACAAGCCTAAAACCTTCAGACATAGATGCTACATAGAATGTCTCATGTAGGTCAATGGGAGGCAAAGGAAGGAGAAAAAGAAAAATGCACATCTTCACATGCTGCTCTGTGCAGCAGATAATTAACTGTATTTTTTGGCCAATGAGGTCAGCCCATGCAAAGGTATCTGATATTCCTCCAAAAAAATGGTCAGGATGGAAGCATAGCTTCTAGTAGCAAGTATGTCACAGACATCCCCTTCAAGGTGAGGTGGCCTGGAATGCGAACGCTGAAGAAGGCCCCCTTCAACTGTCATTCCCAAACTGTCTTAGAAACAGTAGCCAAGGAATTGTCCCCTCTACTTGGTAATATCCAGACAAGAACTCTTCTGTATTCTGACACCTAACATCTTCCTAATCTGCTGGCAAGTTTCATCTGTGCAAATACTTATCCCAGGGTTGGGTTATATTTCATGTATTCCCCACAAAGCATTGAAAAGTGCATATAGTATGTGGCAGGAAGTGGGGTAGGGTGGATCACTGTGTAGAGAGCAGAATCCTATGCCAAAGAAAGTGGTGTTCTAAGAGGAGAGGACTTCTATTCCCAAAGACAAAGGGGTTTTTGTCCATGTTTTTAATATGCTAGAAAAGAAATCAAAGCAATCACACTGAGTTGAATGATTATTTCATTCAGGCACTGCACTGTGCATTTGTATACTCAGCTCATTCAAAAAACATGCATTAATGGGTAGGAGATTAGTCTCAGGAGCTAGACCACCAGCTCTGAATTACAGCTCTGCAGTTCACCAGCTTGATTATCTTGGACAAGTTAATTCAACTGTGTGACTCAGTTTCACCATCTGTAAAATGAGCATAATAACAATGTCGATCTTATCAACTCATTATGCGAATTCAGTGAGTTAATTACTTATTTAAATATAAGCCCTCAAGTAAGTATTCAGTGACTGTAGAACTATCATCCATGTTCCTATGATGGTGGTTATAGATAAAAGGTTGAGATTCGCTTTCTCCTTTCCTCCGCCATCGTGGTGGGTGTCCCTGATTCTCCCTCGCCATGTCTTCTCACAAGACCTTCAGAATAAAGAGGTTCCTGGCCAAAAAGCAAAAGCAAAACCGCCCCATTCCGCAATGGATTCGGATGAAAACTGGTAATAAAATCAGGTATAACTCCAAGAGGAGACACTGGAGAAGAACCAAGCTGGGTCTATAAGGAATTGCACTTGAATGGCGCGCACATTTCTTCTGTCTCAATGTCACTATCACCACATCAAGCTGAGATGTCACCATCTGGACAGCTGGACATGTTTGATCAGTGCTGTGACCAGTGGGCTGGTTCAGTAATAAATATGTGAGACCTTTAAAAAAAAAAAAAAAAAAAAAGGTTGAGATTCAAGAGTTGCAATAACCGGACAGGCCCAGTTTTATTTATACTGTGCCATTGCTCTCTCCTGCCACAGAACATTCCTTCAGGTTTCCATCCCTCCTTGATCCTCACCTACTATTGCTTAATACCCTCCTCAAAACTCCATTCAGGGCCGGCGCCGCGGCTCAATAGGCTAATCCTCCACCTGCGGTGCCAGCACACCAGGTTCTAGTCCCAGTCAGGGTGCCGGATTCTGTCCCGGTTGCTCCTCTTCCAGGCCAGCTCTCTGCTATGGCCCGGGAGTGCAGTGGAGGATGGCCCAAGTGCTTGGGCCCTGCACCCACATGGGAGACCAGGAGAAGCACCTGGCTCCTGGCTTCGGATCAGCGCGGTGCGCCGGCCGCTGTGGCCATTGGAGGGTGAACCAACGACAAAGGAAGACCTTTCTCTCTGTCTCTCTCTCTCACTGTCCACTCTGCCTGTCAAAAAAAAAAAAAAAAACCTCCATTCAGGTGCCCACTCCAAAGAAACTTCTCTGATTCCTTTTCCTATCCTACCATTAAGTGCACCTTCCTGGGAAGTCCCATAGGATTTGTCTCCATTGATGCTGTCCCATTCATCTCTGGTATATAAGCTCCTTGGCATCAATACCCCAAAGCATAACACTTGGCACACCACAGACTTTAATAAATCTCTGTGGAATGAATAGAGAATGAGGTAGAGAATCACAAAACTAGATTTCAGACAAGTCTATTAGCTCCCTCCCCAAAGTTCTTTCCTCTGCATGGTTTCTGTTTCTAAGGAAATTTTCTACAGCCAAATATGGAAAGTGAGCACAGAGGAGTGTCCAAGGTGGGCACTGCAATCCAGGAGATGTGCATAGAACTCAAGATAGTCCCTAAGAGCTGGGTGGAATTAATGGAGGCAGAGGGGAGAAAGGGTTTCTGAACACAGAGAGGTGGGAACCATAAGGCATCATGAAGGTACTGCAGCAACACAGGGAAGATGGTGTAGACCTCTGGATCCTAAAGAAAGGGTGTTGAATCCCATTCCCCTGGCACCATCTTCCACTACCCCAAGAAATATCTCCCTAAGGATTTTGTAGAATCACCAGGGATCTTGTCAATCAACACTTTCGTGAGGAAGGAGGCTGGTCCATGAGATAGAATTAGACCGCCGAGGATTTGCACTCCAGCTTCGGCTTCAGCAGCTGAGTAGCTCAATGGCATCAGGCAGGCCTATCTGCCTCAGATGTGGACATCTATGAAACAGGCACCTAACATCTCTTACAAGGTTAGGAGGATTCAAATTACCACCACGTTGCTGTTCCAGTGCCAGTGTTCAATAAATGCTAGCTACCAATCTCAGTCTTGCACCGGCACCCCCATGCACACTATGGGAATAACTCAGAAACCCACATCACAGACACATCTCTATAACCCGCATGCCTGTGAACCCAGTTCTGGTAAGGTTGTTTACGGCTGAAGTATTGTGCTTCCCCCCAACAAGTTCTGGTCATCAGCACACCAGAAGTTTCTCTGGTGAATAGTAGGTTCTCTGGAAGCCTGGATGCATCCCTGGGGAAAAGAGGAATGTTTAACAGCCCTTCCCCATCACCACCTCCCAATCAAATGATCAAGAGCAGGGAGCAAAATCAACCAAGAGCCCCTGTCCATTACCATTCACGAGGTGAGGTGGCTGTGTGTGCTTGTATCTTGTACCACTCACCAGCAAACAAAATGGAGTGCTGTAGTTAATTGAAAAACAGCTCTGCCCTGCCTGCCATAATTGACATTAAGTACTGTTTGGGGTAGGAAATCAGCCATTTCCAATTGATATTAAACGGGAAATCATTTAACATCAATGGATATAAACCGGGCGCAATTGTGCTGAATAGGAGAAACGCTTTGGCTCATGTTAAAAAAATGTTTTCTGTGAAGTGGGATTTTTCAGAGTAAGTGAATATTAAGTCAGCTTAATACCTGTATTAGGAAAGAGAAGAAACCACTTCTCAGTCTCCCCCTCAGGCCCACGAGAAAGCTGCCAAGTGCTCTGTTGGAAGAAGCCATATTCTAAGGTGGTCTCGTCTTGGAAAACAAAGTAGAAAGAAGGTATAATCTGGGGAAGCAGATGAAAGGGGAAGGGGAGTCTCCTGAAAGCTTATCCACATCATTCCCTGTGCTGCCGGGAAGAAGCCGGGGCCCTGGGAAGGGGCATAGGTGGGAAATCTCTCAGCACCCTGGGAGAAGGCTGTGTGAGGGCCATGCCCCTGGTATCAAGAAAGCAAACCAGGGTGCAGACATGCAAAAGGAAGGAGAGGCCCTCAACTCCTCCCTTCATCCTAAGTCCTTCTTAGAACACAAACCAGCACATTATGGCAATCCACGGTTTCTCTGCAGCCTGTTATACAGCCACACTGCTGGTCCTCATCAAAGCACTGTGCCCTCTGGGGCCAGCGCAGTGGCGCAGCAGGTTAACGCCCTGGCCTGAAGCACCGGCATCACATATGGGCACCAGTTCTAGTCCTGGCTAATCCTCTTCTGATCTGGCTCTCTGCTATGGCCTGGGAAAGCAGTAGAAGATGGCCCAAGTCCTTGGGCCCCTGTACCCACGTGGGAGACTGGAAGAAGCTCCTGCCTCCTGGCATCAGATCGGCGCAGCTCTGGCCGTTGCAGCCATCTGAGGAGTGAACCAGCAGATGGAAGGCCTCTCTCTCTGTCTCTACCACTCTCTGTAACTCTGACTTTCAAATAAATGAAATAAGTCTTATATATAAAAAAAAAAAAAGCACTGTACCCTCTTGTTCACAATTATGGCAGAAAGCTCATCAGCTGGAGCTGTAGCAATCTCGCTGTTATTCTCCTGAGAGGATAAACCCCAAGTCTGACTTCTGTTCCTCCTTTCATTCCACAAGAACAAGGAAGGGGACAAGGAACAAAGGAGGTGCAAGTGAATCCAACTGGAAAGAAAGATGAGATCCTTGTGGGCACAGGCAACAAAATGGATCGTGTAGGTAAGGAAGACACAAGAAAGAGCCAAAAGCCACAGTGTTAAGGGAAGCCACTGCTCCATTTTGCAGATGAAGAGACCGAGGTCCAAAGAGGTTGTGACATGCCCTGGGCTACCGTCAGAGCCTGGTCTAGAGCACTCCTAAATCCTTGCATGTCACCCCAAGAAATAAGAAATAATGAGACAAGAAAGAGAAGTGGGGAGGAGATGGTACAAGAAAGAGCACCCTGGAGTACAAGGCCAGAGACTCAGTCCCACATTTCTATTTTAGGATTAAATTGAAACAATCATACCTCTCTCTGAGTTGACACCCCCTGGTGGTTTGCAGCTCCTGGTCTCAGAGTCTGGGATGTGGCTTGTCAGTCCTGGGCGTTTTCTCTCTAGAATGGCTACCAACATAGCCCTCTGCAGCTTCCCACACCTTTGCCTGCCTTCCACGGCCAGACCTTCATACCCGCAGTGTCTGTAGGATGGCCAGTCTGATTACATCCCAAGGAGAACATCAATCATGAATTCTGAGCAATCCTGAGAATTTGTCCTTTGAAGTGCATTTCATACAGGAGTGAAATCTGTCCATTCTGGCTTCTCAGATGAACCAGCTACTGGAGGCCTTTCCTAGGCTGGATCTTACAACATTTCTTCCAACAGGAGCGGGTCCACATGTGCCCAACAAGGCAGGCTACGCTCACCAAGTGGATGGTGGGAAAACCTCCTTCATGGCCCACCCCCTTTGGTAAAGCCCTAAGCCAAGTCCCCTGTGATGCTGTCCCTTAAAAATGGAATGGCAGATGCGGCCCTGCCTGCACAAGGGCCCCCTCAAAGCAGGTGGAGGAGTCCGTCAGGCGCCACTGCTTGGGCTGTAAGGCACAACTGGTAGTGTCTGTGCCAAACGGAAAGCTGAATAGAGGGGTGGGGAGGCTACTTGGGATTTTATTTCCTAGCTTTTCTCTCCTCCGGTAAATGGCCTTTCCAAGTTTTTTTTTTTTTTTTTTTTTTTTTTTTTAATAAAAAAAAATACTCTGTGTGTACCAAAAGCCTCCGACTCCTGGCTCATCAGCCTTTTGTTTCCATGGGGCCATCACATGGCCACAACAATGGTAGGAAGACACTTGACCACACTGTGACCACCAGGTTCAGAAGGGGAACATGACCCAAGCAGGTTAATGACTATTCCTCAAGGTCAAAGCTAATTCATTTTTTCATTTATTGAGTTGACTGACAAGTTAGCATTGAGCACCATGATGGGCCAGAGCACCCACTGAGGAATAAAACATATTCTTTGCTCTCCAAGGACTTGCCATCTTAGAAAATCCATCAAGTATTATTCTACACCCAGCAACTATTCCCAGAAACAAATGTTCATATTGACAAAGCTGCCTCATTCCGTGCTCCTGATTTCAATCTCTAAAATATTGATTATCTCTCCTGCCACAGGGCTTTGGCATATGCTGTTCTCTCATTCTGGAATGTTTTTCCCTGTTACCTTCCTCCTTTACCTATTAACTTCTATTTAGCCTTCAGATCTCGGCTCAGACATCGCTTGCTTGGGGAAAATATCTCTCCATGTTCGGAGGTCAGCTTTCCTCGTTCAATGCCTCCCCTTTCCTTCTCAGTTTCTGACTATACATTCACTCAGGTTATGTGTTGTTTATATGCTTCCCACTAGTCAATGACCTAGCCAGGATAGAGATGGTAGCCATTTGGGCTCAATATCAAATCTCTATGCCAGCACAGAACCTGGACATCTTGGGTACTCTGTAAATACTGGTTTGTTCCTGTTGAATGAATCAGGAGGAAGGTAACAGAATACTTCTATCAACAAAACCTACATCCTAGTTCTCTGTGCCAAAATTTTAGGGAGAAACTACTTGTTTAATTACACTAAAAACTTCACCCGCCCTTGGAAAATGCACATGCATTCTATGAGTCAATGTGGAGGCATAAAAGAATATAGCCCTGATGTGTTATATTCATACCCCAACTCTGAGAACTGCATAACCTCAGGCTCAGGCTCAGCCTATGTCATGTACTGAAAATATGGCTGCCCCCAAAATAGCCACATCATCACTGTGAAAGTTAGTTTATTGGGAAAAAGCTCTTTGTCTATTTGATGAAGTTAATGATCTTGAGATGAGGAGACAATCCTGTGTTATCCAGGTGGGCCCTCAGTACAATCACATGTATCCTCATCAGCTAGACACAGCAGAAAAGACATATGGACAGAAGAGCGAGGGGAGGTGAGCATGAGATAGGATCAGCATGATGCAGCCATAAGTCAAGGGATGTCGATGGCAACCAAAAGCCAGAAGAAGAATAGATTCTACCCTAGAGCCTGGGGAGGGAGCAGGCCCTGCTAACACCTTGACTAAAGACTTCTGGCCTCCAGAACTATGAGAGCATACAGGGTTTTAAGCAACCTAGTTGGTGATCATGTGTTGCAACAGCCACAGGAACCTGGTAAGCCTCTCTACACCCTGGGTTCCTCATATAAATGGAAGCAATGACATAGACCCTGTGGGGTTGTAGGTTTATACAAATGAAAAGTATCCAAGAAATGACCCAACCCTAATGATGTTGTCTCTGCAAGATGAAAGCATTTAGATTAAAAGGGACACTCTATCAATCAAAAGGTAGTTGGGTCCCGAGTTTACTTGCCAAAAGAAAACACCCCAGGTATATGATACCTCTTTCTCCACTTATGACTCAGATGCCCAGTGTCTTTCACACACTGCCATATTATCATCAGGAAAGCCAGACATGGGATATGCTTGAGCTGTTTGAAGGAAGAGATCAGAGTTCCCTACTCGGTACCCCAAAACTCAGCCCAGCCCCTGCCAAAGCAGATGCGCAGCAAATGCTTGTGGAATAAATGAGCCCTTGAGTCATTACAGTTTGGACAATTCACCCAATAAGAGGAAGAAAAAAGGACAAGGGTTTCAGAGGGAAGGAATGATAACCACATACTAAGTGAGGATGATGATGGTGATGATGATGATGACGATGACGACAGTAACACTGCTTGGATGATTCTTTTTTTAATATTTATTTTATTTATTTGAAAGACAGAGTTGCAGAGATAGGTAAAGAGAAAGAGACAGACAAAAAGAAAGGTCTTCCATCCATTGGTTCACTCCCCAAATGGCCGCAATGACCAGGGCCAGCCAAAGCCAGGAATTTTTCCAGGTCTCCCACATGGGTGCAGGGGCCCAAGCACTTGGGCCATCCTCTGCTGCTTTCCCAGGCACATTAGCAGGGAGCTAGATCAGAAAAGGAGCAGTGAGGACTCAAACAAGTGCCATAGGAGAGGCCTGTGCTACAGGCCAGGGCTTTAACCTGCTGCACCACAGCGCCGGCCGCATTGGATGATTCTTGCCAGCATGCTGAGGCTTCCCTGATATGATGAGATGAGGATTATCCTCCTTTTACGTGCCTGCCTTTCCAATCTCTATTAACTTTATCAAGAGATTCTCCTGGATGTCCTAGATGACAAAGTCAGGATGCTAACAGATCATTTTATTTTGCTTCTAACTTGGAAAGAAAGCATAATGGGAATAGATCTAAAGATACTAAAATCAAAGTGGTTAATTCATTCTGAAAGTATTGCTAATTCAAGGGATTAATGTCAGGTAAGCTAAGAGTTAGTTCTATAACTCATGTCCATTTTCACATTGTTTCTGAGTGTAATCTCCATTTCTAGGCAATACTCATACATGAACCACTTGGGCAGGTAGATTAGTTTCTTTTGCTTGTTTAGACATGTTGAAGTGATAACCTTGGTGATTGTAGCTCCCAGCATAGTATTAATTGATAAATCTATTTCAAACGTGCAAGAGATTTTCATAACCATATAAATACGGATCACTAAAACCAGAGCCAACATTACAAGACCAAAACTCTTCATGAATGTCTCATTGCTAGAAGAGAGGTTGTTTTCTTGCTTTTTAATTTTAGAGTAAATAAGAGCTGTTGGCTGATTCAAAGCTGGATCAGCATGCATCATTCCAGACAGGGAGATGGGGAGGCTTTAATTTAAGTTTCTGAAAAATCTCAAGCTATATTTTAGGAGTTGCTGTCTTAGAGACCCAGAATCACAAGCTTCCTAGAGTTTTTGATTCCATTAAAGAGATGGATGAAAAATATTGAGAAACCCACAAAATACCTTTAACCACATTAGTTGGACATCACTCATTACTTTACTCCAGAGATCCCTAACTCTCCAGGGAAGAGCTAGCCCCTTTTCAAGGTCAGACATTCACGGACTCATTCCACACGTTCATTCAGACTCAGCTGTGCACCAGGTGCAGTTTTTAGCACAGAGGACAGGAACAAACCCTGCTTATTGAGCTCACATTCTAACAAAGAATATGGAGCACAGATAAAATTTATCAATTAACTAATAAGATGATCATAAAATTATAAGTCCTATCATAGACTACAATAGAATGATGGCATAAAAACTGAATGGGGGTAGTTATTTGGCGGAGTCTGGGAAAGCTTCTCTGTAGGCTGATGTTTAAGCTGAACTTCTAACACCCTTCCTTTTCTCTAAATGGCAGATAACAGAAATGTAAGTTTTTATTCTTTTTTTTTTTTCAAAATGGAAAAAAAGAGAAGGGATGAATGACAATGCCAGAAAAGAGGAAGCTATGATCCAATATATGCGTGAGAAACTCCAAGAGCTTCATTGGAAAAAAATCACAGTGATGAGCTAAAGGGTCAAGTTCATGACACTCCCACTTAATAAGCAATGGGAAGCATACTCTGCCCCTCCAATCCCTTGAGGACTGTTTGCAGCCACACACTCATCCCTTTTTGTGCATTTGTGCCTTTCAGGCTAGACCCTATTTTATAAATCCAAGATGCCATCAACTGTGAGATGCAAACTGATGTTAGAGATGCTCAGATGTTAGAACATGCATGTCTGAAGATCTATGGAATAGAATCATTCTGAGTTGTTCTTTGCCTTCAGACTAAGTTTATATTTATTTCCTATGGGGGATCCCAGTACACTTCAAGCTTTACTCAACTGAGTTTCATTCTTCCACTTCCTGCTACACTTTCAGAAAGTCCTTTTAACTGCCATCATCATTCTTGCAATGCCCACTGGGCAATATTTCAGGAGGAATGGGACTCTTCTCTTCACTAAATTGTTTCGGCTCTAAATTCCTCTCTTGGGCCATATCTCCCACACAGTTCCACCCTGTTCTTGCCTCTCTCTCTCTCTCTCTCTCTCTCTCTCTCTCTCTTTCCCCTTGCCTTCTGTTATTATCCTCACATGGATTTTCAGGCTTGTCAGCACTAATTTCCCAAATCCTCTCACCCTGTGGCAGTAGTGGAGATGGTAACTCAGATCATCAGTCTGCCCCACCAGTTTGGCCCCAGACCCCTTGTCTCTGGTTGCTGCCTTTCCGGGACAACTCCCTTTACCAGGCTTGCTCAGGACCTGAGAGCACAGGCTAGGTCCTCGTTTACTTGGAATGATCCATCTGTATACCTCTCCTTCTCCTGGGAACTGAAACTTCTGGATCGATCAAATGACAAGTTCTTTGTCTTGAATCCAAAATCAAATAAATTATTCAACTATGGGGGGAAGAAAAGGTAATAAATGTAGGATTTTAATTTAAAGAAAAGGGTGAACAGTGGCAGCACTGGGCCAGGCACCCATGCAGAAACACCTCCCAATCATGCATAATCCAAGGTGATAAAGGCATTGAAATATTAAATAATTACAAAAAAAACTGTTGTTGGATAAATGTATGTACTTAGCACTCACTCTCTGATAGAACAAACAAGGTACATAAAGGGCTTTTTGAGAACATTTCTAAACAAAAGTCAGTGAGTTGACCATATCATAAAACGACTGATGACCCAAAAGCAGAGAATGCACCGTCTTCCTCACTTGGTCTGAGAGTCAAGTGGAGTACAGCAGTGTCTAGTGACGCTTGGGCCCCTTGTTATGGCAGGTAGGTCTGAGGGTGCTCGTACAAAGGCAAGTTTGAATGGGTGCAGAAGAGATTTCCAGAGAAGAGACTCTGCACAGTGGAGGAACTTAATAACTCCTACGATACTGAAAGGAGTAGATGGAAACCCCCACAACTGCTCCACGATGAAACCAAAACTCTCAAGGCAACCCAGTGAATTAGCAGTTCTGTCTTCAAGGGACAACTTTGAATAACTGACTGCTGGCCACTTAATGAGACTCCATTAAAATGAATAAATTGGGAAACTCGAACAGAGAGTTTATAAACCATCCCTCTTGATTATTTCTCTAAAAGGCACATTGGACATTTAAAAATAAACATTTTAAGGTAGCAAAATTCTGACTTCCCTTTTTAATTTCAGGTCCAAAAAAAAAGGAGCGGGGGGGAGAGGAGAGGAGAGGAGACTCTCATTAAATGGGAACACCAGTGTTGGGAACAGGAGCTGTGATGAGCTGTGCTCCGGGCTGCAGTTAACATCGCTTTTTCCCTACAGTACTTTTTAATTACACTCCTGATTTTTCTATGTGGAGACATCATAGACCTGTTCTGGTAAATTGTCCCACAACCACAAGTCAAATATGTGTTAAATATGAGAAAATGCTGCCATTTTTATCTGATGTGTGGTTCATTCATGCATCGTTATCTATTTTTAATTAAATAATATGAAATGCACATGGTCAGCAGTTTGACTTTTCATTTCCTTACAACGTCAGTAATTCAGCTTGATTGTTCCCACCTACCCTGGAATTACACAGGAAAGATATAAGCCTCGCTCAGTACTGAGCCAATATCTGGACAGTGTAAGCCCCTGCTAAGAATAACTACCGTCCAATCAGACTTGGGAAAAAGGAACCCTTAATATGCCGAAGAACATAGTCTATCAAAAAAGCAATGTGCTTTGAGTCCTGGAGCAGCAGCAGCTCTCACTGTCTGATTTCCATCTGTTTCATGCCTTTTCCCAGTGTCATATCCCTTGTTGATTTATAGTCCACTAAGTTCATTAAGATCCAGCATGGCTCTCATGGAACTGCCTAAGGAACTGAAGAAAGAACTTTCCTAGCACACTGCTATGGACCTCGACAGTTTACTACTTCCTGAAGGCTGCTCTTCCACTGGACAGTTTGCATATTGCTGTGCTATCGGAGCCCACTTCTCCCTCACCCTCCAGCCCCCACCTTCCTCACACTCCTCAAAAGAACAAAGATTAAAGACAGAGGAGCGAGGAAATAAACCCAAGTACTTCCAACCCCGATTATTATTATTACTATTATTATTGCCATCATATCTAGACCTCTTCACTGCCCTAGCTGATAGGCCACTGTTCTGAATGTTTCTGTTCTTCAAATTAAAAATGTTTTTAACTTCAGTTTTTCCCCCCCTAAATTAAATGGGAACTCTTTAGAGGTAGTCTTGCCTACCGAGTAAGGTGTAGAGTTCCTACTGAGGAGGTACCGAGGCAGCCTCTCTCCTGAGGAAACAGGTGGTCTCTTTGGGAAACTGTGTTTTCCAGGATAATCTCTGAATTTTCTCAAAGACAAATGCTTTCAGGATGAGGCAGCTCTACTTGTAACCCAAATGAGAGTGAAAGAGATTAGTGAAATGATAATAACCAGGAGGTGACCCTAAAAGGGAAATCCTCCTGTAAATAAACTTGATTTATTTACAGTGAAATGTATGATTGCAAAAAATATTTTCAGCCAAACCATAGAACTTCTGCTTAATAATAATAATACTTAGCACTTAAACAGGCACTTTACATTTGCAAAGTGCTTTACAAACATTAACTAATTAATCGTTAACAACACCCCAGTGAGGTAGGTAAGTATTATTCAAGTATTCTCTTGAATGTTCAAGCCAGGCTTACTGCAAATCCAGAGTGGGTTTTTGCATAAGTGTGTGTCTGTGTGTGTGTGTCCTGCTCCACTCTTACTAAATACAGGACTTTGGAGGGTCTTATCAATGGGAAGACGGCTCTTCTGGGGACTGTTTGAAGCCTTTCCAAAACCGTGGCTTTGGAGTTTCCCTAACAGAATCAAAACAAACTTGGAGATGGCTTCTCCAAGTCTTGTACGGATTTGAAGTAATCGGGTAAGGGGTGATCTGTACACAGGAAGCCAACCACCCCACATTCTCCACTGATTGGTGTTTAGCCCACCCCTAGCTTGATGAGAAGGACTAAAATCTGATTTCTACGAGGATTTTGCTCATTAGTCAGGAGAGGCTAAGCAGATAACACCTGGCCTGGCCTGGGGGAGACAGGCATCTCAGGGGCAGGTAAGATGTGCCCTCCAAGAGCCACAGTGCTGGCTCCCGGTTGGGGGTAGTAGGAGGGTGAGTCAGATGCCAGAAATTCAAGAAGCCAGATCAAAGGCTGAGGAGGGCCAAAATGCCTCTGAGAAACACTATTTCCCAGCTTCTTGGGCCAAAGGTGTGGTGACCCAAGCCACTGCATGCCACTGCCAAAGCACCGGGCTCTTTCCTGGGCCAGGTGACATACTGCCAAGGATGACCTTGAGTTTTTCTTTAATTTCTTCCTTTACTCACTAATAATAGCCAATGTATACTGAGCATTTCCTTTGCGAAGGGCACTGCGTAGAATACCTTAGTTTCACTTGGCCACTAAACTGTCCCCACAATTCCCTTGAGAATGTTCTATTGACCTCATTTAAAGATTAGCAAAATGAGGCTTAGAGAGAGAATACGGCTGAAGTCACACAGCAATTTAAGGTGGTATCAAAACCCACACTCCTCGCCTCTTGATTCCATCCTCTGAAATACACTCTCTATTCTGTCCCACTCATTTGATTACTATTTGAGTCCGCGCTTAGCCTAGAACTAGTAGTGGGCATAAGAGCTGATACACGTAATGTCTGCCACGCTACAGAGGCAGACATTAAAAATCCAAGTAGATATGTCATTTTCAATTGTAATCAGTCCTGTGAGGGGAAAATCAGAGTGGTGTGAGAAACAGGAAACAGTGCAGCTCGGAGAATCAGAAAAGGCCTCTCCAAGGAAGTGACATTTAAAGCCAGACCTGAGAGATGGCAGGAGTTTTCCAGGCAAAGAGGGAGTAGGAGAGCATTCCAGGAGGAGGAAGCAAGGCAGGTAGGAAGGCTAGAGGTGACCAGGAGTTCACAGAACTGACAGAAGCCCAGTACAGCCAGTGGACAGTAACCCAGGGGGACAGGCACACAAGATGAGGTCAAAGGAAAACCAAAGGCCAGATCATCACACAGGGCCCCATGAGCCCTATGTCTCAGTTAATATTAAGTTCAGCTGCCTGTAAGTGAAACACAAAGCAACAGTGGCATGAGGAAAACAGAGGCGTCCTTCTCCTACATGTAGAAGTCCAGAGAGGGGCAGCCCAGGGCTAGCATCACAGACTAGGATTTCTTCTACCTGTCCACACTGTCATCCAGCTGTGGCTTCTATCCCACAAGTCCCATCATGATCCAGAAAGGGCAGCAGAGACCCAGCCCTCGTGTTTGCATCAGGCCAGAAGAAGGAGGCAGGGAGAAAAGATGGGCCAGAGGGCCGTTCTGAGGCAGCTTCCTGAAAGGATCCTTCCCAGAACCCCAATCTCCATTTACTTATCTTTAGCCAGATGTGCTACATGGCCACACCTGTTTGCAGAGGAGCGAGAGAAATCAGTAGGGTAATGAGACAGATTCTGTTATGAAGGAGGGGAGAACAGACTGGAGGAGGGCCGCTTGTAGTCTCTGACATAAGAATGGGGAGTCCAGATTTCCTTGTGAATGTGCTAAAAGGCCAGCAAAAGGCTTCAAGAACGGAGTGGCATTACCTAGTGGGTTTGGTGAACACTGGCTGCTCTGTGAGAATAGAGCATCTAAGGACAGGAACAGGACAGGAGCTAGAGCTACTACAGGGGCTCAGGAGAGAGATGTGATTTTGATGGAGGCAGGTCCATGAGAAATGGGAAAACATGGTGGAGTTGAGGTATGTGTTGAAGAGCAGAAGACCAGAACTGTTCATCTATTTGATACGAGACTGGAGCTGCGGGAGCTTTCCAGGATAATGTCTAAATTGGTGGCATGTACAACAAATTTAGACAGGAGGTGCCACTTGCAGACATAGGAAATACTGGAGAAACGGAAGATGTGGGTGGGGAGGAAAGAGAGATTCCAGTCCTAGCTATCCTAAATTTAATATGCAAGTGAGATAGCCAACAAAAGGTGTAAAGCAGACAGTAGACAGTTGGACACACAGGCCTAGAATTCAGACAAGAAGCTGCAGCAGGATATAAATATTTGGGAGCTATTGCATAAAGTAGGAATTAAAATCACTAGGAGTAAAATGAGCTTTTTGTAGGAGGGAATATAAAATAGACATGAATACATGGTCTTGGGGAAGACAACAATTATGACCAGGTAGGGAAGGAGTAACAAGCAAAGAAAGCTGAAGGAAGAATCAGCAATATAGATGGAAACCCGGGAGAGTGAGGCATCATAGATATCAAAAGAGAAAACTATAACAGGAAGGGGACAGAAATAAAGTTTGACAAACGTTGAAAAGAAGACATCAGGTCAAATGAAAGTCAAATAGTCAACAGTAGAAGTAGCAGCATGGAGGTCACTGGGGGACCTCTACAAAAACAGTCAGAAATGGTGGAGAAAATGTGTGGGTAGGTACTGAACAATGCCCATGTGATGATAAAGAAGAAGAAGAGGATATAAAGAAGAATGAGGGTAGGAACTGGAGGGAGGTTGTGGGGCTACGGGCACAGATTTTAAGAGTGGGGGCTAATAAGGCTTGCTTGAAAATCAACAAAAGGAATCTAGGAGAGAAGGAAAAGTTGAGGTTGCAACAAATGAAGTGCTTGCCAATAAAGATCATTGTCTGGGAAGAAAGAAATCACAAGACCTAGAACATGAATGGAGAAACCAGTTTTTCACTGAAGGAGGTAAATCTTTTTCAATGCCACAGGTAAGAACTAGAAAGGACCAGAGTGTAATCTGACATGTTTATGGTTACGGTGGAGATGAAATTAGATAAGTCGTCTTCTGTGGCTTCAATTTTCTCTGTGGAAATGCAAATTACAGATACAATGAAAAACCTTTGCCATCTATCAGATGGGCAGTGCTGAAGAGATGAGTCACACGCTGAGGTGGCAAGCCTGGAGACACAGGCATTCTTGTACCACTGCTGGAGGGAGTGTAAATTGGTGCAATCTCTGTGGAGAGGAATCCAACAGTATCCATAAAAACTGCAAATGACATACCATTTGACTCATGCACAATATTCTGGAAACTTATCTTACAAATACACTAACACACATGCAAAATAATGCAGGTATAGATGTATTCATTATCACAAAAATTTATAAAAACAAAGTACTGGACATAACCATCAGTAGTAGACTGGTTAAACAAATTCAAGTATACCCATATAATGGAGTACAATATTATTATTTAAAATAGTTATGAAGCTCTTTAATTATTTTAATCAATTATTAGTTTAAAAAAGAATTTTCTGTGTATACTGAAAAGGATTTAATCTTTGATATGTGGCTAAGTAAAAATCAAAAGCTAAATGCTATCATATGTTTAAAAGAAAAGAGAAGGGGCCAGTGTTGTGGCACAGTAGGTTAAGACTGCACCTGCGGCACTGGAGTCCTATATGGGTACTGATTTGAGTCCCGGCTGCCCCTCTTCCTATCCAGCTCTCTGCTTAAGACCTGGGAAAGCAGTAGAAGATGGCCCAAGTGCTTAGGCCCCTGCACCTACATTGGAGACCCTGAAGAAGCTCCTGGCTCCTAATTCGGATCAGCTCTGCTCCAGCCTTTGCGACCATCTGAGGAGTGAACCAGTGTATGGAAGATATTTCTTTTTTATTTATTTATTTATTTTTTTTGACAGGCAGAGTGGACAGTGAGAGAGAGACAGAGAGAAAGGTCTTCCTTTGCCGTTGGTTCACCCTCCAATGGCCACCGCAGTAGGCGCGCTGCAGCCGGCGCACCGCGCTGATCCGATGGCAGGAGCCAGGTGCTTCTCCTGGTCTCCCATGGGGTGCAGGACCCAACCTGACTTGGGCCATCCTCCACTGCACTCCCTGGCCACAGCAGAGAGCTGGCCTGGAAGAGGGGCAACCGGGACAGGATCGGTGCTCCGACCGGGACTAGAACCCGGTGTGCCGGCGCCGCAAGGCGGAGGATTAGCCTAGTGAGCCGCGGCGCCGGCTGGAAGATATTTCTTTCTGTCTCTTCCTCTCCTTGTCTGTAACTGTGCCTCTCAAATAAATAAATGAAATCTCAAAAAAAAAGAAAGGGGGAAAATATACATTTGAGTTTGCTTTTATATGCACACATTGTTTATAGAAACATACACACTAAGAACACTGGAGAGAGAACTGGGAGTATGGTGAATGGGAGTAGAATGTTGGAGTTTCAATCTTTTGAATTTTGAACACTTTGAATGCATAGCTTAGACCAAAATAAATAAAATTATGTCTAAATAAAGATAGGTTAAAAAATTAGCTTTGTACTATGAGTCCTGGTAGTCCAACGAAGGGAAACAAGGATGATAGAAAGGAGAGTAGGGGATACCTAGCTCACTGCAGAGAATGGGATTGCAAGTTTACTGTATACTACACATATAATTCAGTGTAGGAGGGTACTTCAAAAATTTCATGGAAAATGCATATTATGAAAGAACAAGGCATAGAGTTCAAATTTTTCTGCATCAAAATAAACTTCTTTTAATTGCATTTTTGACAAGCTTTCTGAAGTGGCCGAATATTATAGAGAAAAGGTTGGGAAAGATTGAAAACCCAGTGGAGGGTGGTGAAGATCAATTTATAGTGACGACATACTGGTTGGTCATAGGTGATTTCCTTCTTTCCTTCCTTTTTTATGATTTATTTATTTACTTGAAAATCAGAGTCACACAGAGACAGAAGAGGGAAAGAGAGGTCTTCCATCCATTGGTTCACCCTCCAGTTGGTCGCAATAGCCTGAGCTGTGCTGATCCAAAGCCAAGAGCCAGGAGCCAGGAGTGTCTTCCAGGTCTCCCATGCAGGTGCAGGGGCCCAAGGACTTGCATCATCTCCCACTGCTTTCCCAGGCCATAGCAGAGAGCTGGATTGGAAGTGGAGCAGCCGGGTCTCGAACCGGTACCCATATGGGATACCACACTGCCAGCGGTGGCTTTACCCGCTATGCCACAGTGGTGGCCCCTCCTTCCTTCCTGCCTTCCTTTTCTCCCTTCTTCCTTTCTTCCCTTCCTTCCTTCCCTTCTTCCTTCCTGACAATATTTAGCAGTTTAATTACAGACACAAAAACAACAGTATGCTGAATTCCTCTGGGGTGTGTGTTTTCCAATAGGTGAGATGGAAGGAAAAGGGTAAGGGTGTTTATAAATTGTGAATATAAGCTAGATAATGACATGTGGAGATGATAGAAAGTGGAAAAATTAATGGATCTGGGTCACAATGAGGTCCAAAAGAGTTGTAGAGGGGATCTTGAGTAGGTGAGTTGTCAAGATAAGGTTATCTCTTCTTATCAGACGAGTAAAGACTATTTTTCCTGTTTGTTAGTAAGAAGTGGTCAAATTAAAAATAAAGAAGACAAAGGGGGAAAATAGGGAACATGTGACTGTAGTCCAGAAGGGGTTACAGGATAGAGAAAGTATTCTCTGGAGCATGCCTAGCAACTTCAGTGAATTAATCCCTCCCATAGGCTGACTTTATCTATAGAAAGCAAGAGAAGATTCTATGGATGTGGACTCCGTAGGGCAGTGCCAGCACAGCTTTGTGCTTGGGGAAAGCACAGCAGTATGGCTCAACTTGGAGAGGGAAAGTTACAAGAAGATTTCTTAAGCCATGTTTAGAAAGGAAAGGGAGTCCTTAGATATATAAAAAATGGCAATGCTGTGGGCATGGCAATTTCATTATCTAAAACAAAATCATTGACCTTTGTTCTTTTAAGAAAGAAAGTCCCAAAAGGGACTTCCATTAGACAAGTTACTCATACATAATAACCACTATCCAATTCACAATCCTAAGACTCTGATTTGATCTGAAATTCTGAAACTCATACACTTTCAATGGCCCTAGCTTAACAGCAAAGTCCACAAGAATATAGCAAGAAAAGCTACCCTTGCCAATTTGTTCTATCCAGCCTCAACAACTTTGATGTCCTGCTTACATTCAAATGCATACATTCATGAGGGACAGTAAACTCAGTATTAAGTCCACTTCCAAACTTTTGCTCATGCTATTTGTTTATTAGAATAATGTTCTTCCCTTCTACCTAAAACCAACATTTTCAAAGCCCATGTCAAGCCCTACCTTCCCCTCCAGAGCCATCATTTCCCCAACTTACAAGACCCAAGAACACAAAAAGCAGCCCAACTTCCAAAATATGGTCCCATTTCTATTGGCCAGAAGCCTGGAAAGCAAATCTGTCCATTCATTTGCACTGAAATGGAAGAGACCATGGGATTTAGGTCTCCCCCAAGGGTTGTAGGCAAGAGAAGTGCCTTCCCTTCTTTCAGGGAAACAACTTCAGGTCCTTGAAGATCAAGTTTAAGTCATTTCCTGACCATATACCAGCATAGTTCTTCCACAACTTCAGCCAGGTTCAACTCCTCTGAAACTCTCAAATGTAGTTTCTGCATTAATAATTCCTCAGCTTTGATGTCTTCATCTGAGAGTTCCAGAAGAACAGAGTGATTTTTTTTTAAGGAAATGGGAGAAGGCATGCTCAAGGGGGGCATTATGGTGGAGAGAGAACTGTAACTTTGAAAAACGCATCTGGATGAATGAGACTAACTTCCTATGACTAATGTCCCCCAAACATTAAGCTAATGATTAAATTTAAAAATGCAAATCCCCGAGATGTCATATGCTGCTGGGTGGACTGATGGAAAGGAGCCTTACAAACAGTCCCAACATTGTGTGGGGAGCCGGAGAGGAGATGTGGATGAAAACAGAGAGCCATATGGTCCTAGCCAATGGTCAACAACCAAAAATTCAAAATCAAAGGGCAGGGAAAACTCCAGAGCTACACAGCAATGTGTTTCTTCTATTCCCTCTCTTATTCCAGTACTTCTTGGGGAGTTCTAATTTTATGGAGGATGGAGAACAGAGCAATGTGTCAGAAGGCAAATCTGTCTGTTCAGCAAGCTATGTGACAAGCAGCAATCTCTCCCCACACAGAACCACCATCCCCAGAGAAGTGGTTGAGTACTAGGTTTGCATGATTTTTCAATAGTCAGCCAGGTCTCATTGATCCCTTACAGGTCCCCAAGATATGAGACCAGTCCCCCATACCAGAGGGACCCAAAGTTGTCAAGATGCTCTCAGCAAAGACCCCATGGGGAACTCTTGGACCTTGGTGGCAACAAAGATGCAAGAAGTCATGTTTTTATGGTACATGTGACTTAGCTACCTTATTTTCTTCTCTGGGTACAAAAATTGTAATTAGTTTGCTTTAGATAGCTTTTTTCAAACTACCTCTGATCATATAGATGATTGTAGCTCTTCCTTTTCAACACATTTTTAGCCATACAGCAAAGATTCTCAACCTGGCATGTAAGATCTTCTGTAAGTCCAAGAAGCCTCCAATAGTATTTGCAACATCTTGCATGTATGGGCATTTTAGGAGAAAAGATTCATTGATTTTGTTCAATTTTCAAACAAATCTGCTACCTAAAATTGGTTTAAAGCCATTAATGTGCTTCAAGCCAAGAAATGATGTTCTTAGTGACAGAAAATATAAATTATGCCTTACAGTTGAGTAAAAAAAAAAGATAGTGGAACCCCATTTAGAGTCCAATGCTTGGGTAGAGAAACTCTCATATTATAGACCCTGCTTTGTAGAGTAAAAGAGAGATGATGTTCATTCTTCTGCTCAGGCTATATAACTGGATCATAACCCATGCTATAAATAAGGGGTCTTTAATGTGGTTCCATTTCTAAGTGTGATTAATGAATGAAATGCCAAGATATACCCAGAAGTCATCCCCTTTACTTCGTAAACCGTTTTAAATTGCAAAACCTTATAGGAAACATCACAAACCAATAACATATCATCCAATGGACATAGATCTTCATAGTCCCTTGTATATTATTAATGTCATCATATGATTCTTAGAGCTAAAAGAGACCACAGAAACCTCACTCTCATTATGCAGAAGCACAAATTGAGACCTAAGGTCACAGATCAAGTCCTGCCCCAAAAAAGCATCATCTTCTGAAGTAAGCCCCAGGAAAGAGTTGTCAAGGGTCTGAAGCAATGGGGAAATGGGGCCAACCTTCTTAGAGGACAATCTGGCATTTTTCTTGGGGGTGGAATGGCTTTGTGCCCTTCCTTGCATTTCCAGAAGGCTGCTCCCACAGGGCTATGCTTAAACAAGCTGTGCTGAGGGTGGTGATTTCTACCAACATTTTTAAAAAGTGTTGTGTGTGTTCAGAATTTCAATACTTTCTCTCCAATAACCACTCTTAGGAAACAGACTATGTCTGAGCTGGCCAGCTTGGCCCCTTCCTTAGCATTGGTAAGAAAGGTGCAGCGCACATGCTCATTTTCTACCATGCAGGGTTTTGGCAGGAGTGAGGAGCCCTGGCATCTTACCAAAGGTAAGTCCCATTCCCAGGGGAGTGGCTATCACAGGTCTCAGCAGAGCCCTGCAGCCGATCTTAGAGGTAGCTTGCTCTTGAGGCTCGACATTTTAGAGGAGTGCAAGCCAACTATTTGTAGAACATGCCTCAGTTTTGGTTTGCCTGATGTTCCCTAGGATTAGATTCATGTTTTGCATTCCTTAGTGCCTCACAATAGGAGGAATCTGCAATATTCCCACCCTCCTGCTCCCTCTCTTGCTCTCTCTCTCTCTCTCTCTCTCTCTCTCAGACCTCAGCTGTGCATAAGGACAAGGGCAGGTACTTCTCAGAGACACCAACAACTCAGTAGCTTGCCAGGCTGCCAGCTCCTAAGGAGGAAGTGGGGGCCTCCTGAGTCAGTGTCTGCCCCCTTGCTCCTCACTCAGTGCGATTTCAGGACCCCCCTCCAGCTCCACCGGATGAACAGTCAGCACCCATCCAGGTGTCATGCTACCAAACACAGGTCATCCAGTCTAGGACTTGTTCCCAAACGCTCACACTGAATCCATTATCCCTCTGGGCAGAGTCAAGGAAGAGGCAGAGGAGATCCACTTGGAAGCAGGATATCAAGCTAAGCCTGAGGCAGAAGTGCAGAGTTCAAATCACTCATTTGCAATGACCCCTGCTCTTTCTTCGTACTTCCCCTCTTTTCAAAAACTATTTCTTTCCTGGGGCCTTAGATTTCCAAGCTCTTCTGGGTAAAGAGGGTACCTAATTCATACTAAAATGCTGTGTGCTTTCTGCAGATTCAGAATACAATTCAGAGTTCAAAAAGGAGGTCTCGTTTTGTTCATGGCAACAATTAAAAAATACCAGCTGGAGAGTGGTTGAATATCCAATAGCAAGGAGGAAGAAATTGGGAGCCTCGTAAGCACCCTTCAAATAATTCCAAGGAGACCACCTACTCCCTATGTGAATCTGAGGCCAGCCAGCCAAGCATTCGTCATTATCAATCCCGCCCTAGAGCTGCTGCTCTTTCCAGCAATCCCAAGTCCCAGGGAGCTCTCATCAGGAACCAGGAGAAATATTTGCAAAGAGTGTTTTCAAAAGAGCACTGGATTAAGCAGAATCCACTCCAGCACTCAATCTGTTTAATATGTTGGTTACCTTATCTCTCAGGATCTCCGTTTCTTCATTAAAAAATATGTGGGGTGGTCTGGCTGGTTGATCAGAAAGATTTTCCAGTTCTGAATTGCTGACATTGTTGTGATAGAAGCATCCAAAAAGCTAGAAATTGGATGTTGCATGAAATTTTGAAAGTTAAAAGTAGAGCATTGGGGCTGGCGTTGTGGCATAGCAGATAAAGCAGCTGCCTGCAGTGCCGGCAAACCATATGGGAACCAGTTCCAGTCCCAGCTGCTCCACTTCCAATCCAGCTCCCTGTTATGGCCTGGGAAAGCAGTAGAAGATGGCCCAAGTCCTTGGGCTCCTGCACCAGTGTGGAAGATCTGAAAGATGCTCCTAGCTCCTGGCTTCGGATCGGCACAGCTCTGGCCATTGCAGCCATCTGGGGAGTGAACCAGCGGATGGAAGACCTTTCTCTCTCTCTCTCTCTCTCTCTCTCTCGCGCGCGCGCACGCGCGCTCCCTCTCTCTTTCTGCCTGTCTCTTCGTAATTCTGCCTTTCAAAGAAAATAAATCTTTAAACAAAGTATTTATTATGCATACTTCTAAGTGTTCACCCTAAATTCATTCGTTGGATGCCTACAATAACCTCTGAAATTGTGGCTAGATATGAGATACAGATCACTTAGGGAGTGGCAAAGCAAGAATTTGAACACAGGGTGACTGTTCATGTTCTAAAGCACTATGCTCAAAGTAAAAGTAATAATCATCATCACCACATGGGCATGGCAGAGAGGAATGGGGTAAGTTGGGTGGGACTGATGGTGAGATGAGAGAGGGCTAAGCATGCTGATGAGGAGGGTGGTCCTGCTTCCTCACTTGAGGCCCCCACACCACCACAGAACTCACAGCAAGAGATCTGAGCGGAGAGGGGCAAAGCTTGGGCCTGTCTGAATGTGTGGAATTAGCTCCCACACTGACAGTGTCAGTCTCCGAAAACCTGTGGATAACTGAGAACAGAACTGGCAAGCGGAGAGAGGTTCACACGGCCTGAGGTGCAGCTTGTGCTGTGCAGCATGCCCCCTGGCTTCTCCATGCCAGGCCTCTCTGTGCTGGCTGCTGCAGGGCCAGAATGGGTGAGGACTCGAGGCTGGACGGCTGCTCTGAACTTCTTTCCCCTGGGATTCCCAGGCTGACCTCATAGACACACAGGTCCCTACAAGGAACACTCAAGGAAGAAAGTCATCCTTTCTTTCCTGGTCTGCCGATGATGGCCAATGAGCTGAGGGGTGTGTGTGGGGGTGGGTGTGTGTGTGTATGTGTGTGTGTGTGAGAGAGAGAGAGATTGTGCAAGAGAGAGACAGGGAGAGAGCAGCTCTGCACACATGCCTAAAGTTCCCAGTTTAAATGAGTCTAGCTAGATCCTATGTGGTGTTTGGGAGCCTCTGTTGGTATCTTAAAATCAGTGTTTTAGCTCCACCTAACTTTTGCAGTTTTTTTTTTTTTCTTTCTAGTTACAGTCTGGCATAAAGTGTCAGTTTTTTCTGTGGGTGGGTAATGGTATGCTTTTAATTAAGGAGGCAGAGACTAAATTAAACCACATCAAGTGGCTAGTGTTTCTTTAATTTCAGATTGTGGGTCCCTTGCCCTGAGCACAAGAAGCTGGGCTAGATCATGATTCCCCTTTCATGGTCATGGCTGAAAAACTGCATCTCGTGACCAGCTTCATAATTGATTAAACACAACTGTGGGCTCCCATGATCAGGAAGTGCAATTTTGCTGGTGTCGCTTCAAGTCTAAAATACCTCCAGGGTAATTACAGGCTGAGAGGCAACGCAGAAGGCTTTGAAGTAGGGAAAGGAAAGATTAGGGCATCCAGAGGATCTGTGCCTGTTCATTTGTCCTTCATGGCAAAATCTTTAAAGCCTGTAGGGAAAGATGCCTCTGTCTGGGAGGGAGGGGGCTCCAGGGGTCCGGGAGTCCCCGTCTGGCTGCGGCTGTGTAGGGGACGGCTGCGTCCCAGGTCACAGCCACCTTCAGGGGTCATGGCAGCCTCCCATGAGAAAGGCTGCTTTTTCCTGTGTGCACCTAATGAAAGTTTCATGTGGCTCGGGTCCTCTGCGCCTTGGGTTGGGTCCGCCTGGCTGGCCGCCACGTGAGCCATCCACTTGAGGTGGGGAGAAGTACGCTCTCTCTGACCAGCTGAATTATTTACCTTGATAGCAATTATCAAACACTACAAGCCACACTCTAAAGGCCTCTTTACAGTTCATGCAGAGGATACAAACCTTATTCAGAATTGGAGACAGTGGAAGACTCTTTCTTTTAATTTTTTAATTAATGAAAGGTTTGAAGTAAGCACAATTATTAGTGGCAGTACCTAATGGGAAAGAGAGACCTGCACTGTTAAGAGGACTATTTAAGGGAATGTTAATGAGTTGAATCTGAAGTTCTTGGTAGTCAACCTGGAGACAACTAATGGTTTCAAAGTGGAAAAGTGAAGAGTTATTAAATGTAGTATATTTATTGCGCTAATAATCAGATTGCCAGAGGCTAGGAGAGATGCAAATACTGGTTCACCTCCTGTTTAACCATTAGCTGTGGAAAAGCAAGAGACTCACTGCGGGGTGTGGGGTGGAGGGTGGGGGGTGGAGTTACCGCATGCCGACGTTTGCCAGCACCACCATGATGAATAGTTCCTGGGTTAGGACCACAACAGCTCCATGCCCAGGAAAGCCCATTTCAGCAGAGGATAGAATCATAACTTAATTTTTTACTGGCACTTGGAGAGAATGAGGACAATATTTCTGGCAGCTGCCAGTTTACATAGTCTGTGTTTTGTGTTAAAAAAAAAAAAAAAAAAAAGAAGCCATTGCAGTTGCCCAAGTTTTCCAGCTCTCCCAGGAGGAGGCACAATCACCTCATGTCCTGGCATGCAGGAAAGAGCTCTTCGAAGGCAGAGGCCCCTCTGCTGCAAAGCTGCTGGGATCCCCTGGCACCCTCGCTGCAAAAGGATGATTCACTTGACTTGGAGCAAATCTCACAGACCCTGGAGACAGAGTTGGAATGATGAGCTTGGAATTCTGGATTTGCCGCTTCCTTGCTGGCTGATACTGGAAAAGGCTTTCATCTCTGTAGGTCACAGTTTCCTTGCCTGCAAAATGGGGATACTAGCACTGACCTTTCAACGCTGGGCCAAGGATCCATGCTGACCAGCGCTAAGTGCCTAATAGAGCAATGAAACTTATCAGGTTCCTCTCTAAGTGGGTTCCCTTAGATCCAGACCCTAACATGATGGTGGATTTGTAATGTGTTTGTGATCCGATAGGAAAGTTTTCTCAGGGCAGATCTGCATAGGAATAGCAGAAGCAGGACAAGAAAGTGGGAAGAGTAAGAAAAAGACTTGATGTGGGGTGAAGTCTCATGGCACCTGGCTTCAGCTTGATCTCCAGGGGGCACTCTAGTTTTTGTGCCCTCAAGTTGCCAGAGGTCAAGTACCTGGGTGTTCACATCCCTGAGCCTGTGTATCATCAGCTAAGGCATCCTCAAGAGAACATAAATTCGCAGGAGCTTTTTGGGTCTCCCAATCATGGTTCAAAGCAAGCTCTAGCAGCCTGGAGACAGTCTTCCAGAAGAAAGGCTACAATTTCTGGATGTTGGAAGTGCTTGAGGTCACCCTACAACCTCTCCCTTCAAGGTCTTTCAAATGAATGTGTGGAGATGTGTGCATTCCTCCCTAAATGCAAAGCAACAGGGACATAGTGAGCACTTGCTATGCATTCTTCACAACACCAGGTCCAATGCGGAAGGACACACACACACGTTGAATGGCAGCTCCATACCAATATGAGCAGAGGAGTCCTTCAAATGAAAAGTGAAATTGGTATACAAAGTAGGATCTCGTTCTTTGGGTTCAACAGAACAAAAGCAAGAAACAAAGCACTTCTTCATTCCGATGTCATTGGTGAAGAAAATGGCACCAAGAAGAGAATGCATTGAATATGGGATTTGCTGAGGGATCCAAGACCAGGTTTAGGAAGCAGAGCACGGGAACAGCAAATTGGCACTAGATGAGATGTTATTTTGTATCCCAGACTCCCTTCCAAATGTCACTTTCGCCATTAAGAACTCTACAGGAAGATAAAGATTTGGGAAGGGATCTTCCAATGAGCTTATAATTTACAGCTACCAACACTTGGAGAAGATTACAATTTTCCAACTGCAAGGACCCATAAAGATCATCTCATTTCATTAATGAAGAAATTAAGTCATGAGAGGTTAAGCAAGTTAATACAAGCCATGAAAGAACATTAGAGTCCTTGTCTCCTCATTCCCAGTGTAGTGATCTTTGTGTTGTTCACTGTTAAATCTATAAACACAAGACTTGAAGTGCTGAAGAATAGAATCCTTCAACCCTATAGACCAAATGTCAACAAATTATGGCCTGCAGACAAGTCCTGCTTATTGCTTGCTTTGGTAATAAAGTTTTATTGGAACACAGCCATGCTCATTCATTGTGTTATGGCTATGTTCACATTACAATGGCAGAATTGAGTAGTTGTATATGCAGACTCTGCATAGCCTACAAGGTCTAAAACTGACCCCTGCCATAGACACATCAAGAGGTCAGCATTACAAAGGAACCAGCCTTCGACCTGTGAGGGTGGGCTTTGTAATTGAATCAGGCATCTGTGTATGCCTTGCTAAATAAACATGGAATGGAAAATAGGAGAACTGGCTGGGTGCTCTTATCGCTCTTATCACGCACAAGTGCCTACTCTGATATCCCAGTGTTAGCCCAGAGGCCTCACACAGCACTAGGCCATTGGGTAGAAGAATGTTTTGGTCAACTGAAATTCATAAGGCAGTGCTAAGACCCTCCAGTTTGCCTTCCCCCTCTACCATTCCAATTCTAACCAGTGGAGCTCCCATTACTACTCCCTCATGCTGCCTTCTTTTCAGTTCTCTATGTAATGTCATACAAGCAGAAGTGTGTACACATTCCCTGCTTCAGTACTGCCAGTATTATCCTTGTTTTCATTCATGGAATAATTATATGTATTTAGCAATCATCGTCTATAAATCTATTGGTTCTAATAAAACAATTACCGTACTTGTTCTCTATCTGCTTAAGCTGATTCTTGAACAAAGAGGAGTGAACTTCAGCAAGTCACATACCACAGAGTTTAAGTTGCATGCCCCTGAACATTCAGCCTGCATGGAAACAGTCCAGCGCTACAGAGGAAAACCTTCAGAAATGCAATCATGTCACTAGCAGGTCAATACAATTCAAAACCCAGACAAATGATTTCACCAATATGATACCTTTCAGTTGGCCAATAGGGTTGGCTCAGAAGCTGAGTGAAGCCAACCTGTTTACAGACGCCATTCTGCTTGTATTGCTACTGAGGAATATTTTATTTCTGCAAAGTTGAGATGCTTTCTCCTCCACACATAAAAGAACTTATCCTTGAGAGTCATGAAAGCCATATCATTATCAGAATTAATAATAATATAGTTATAATATAAATATATTCAACATACATATAATTAGTAACACATTTAAATTTTCAAAACAAGGAGAAATAGATAGATGGTGTGAGGTCCACTGCTTATGTCCAGCTGAGACCCAACTTCCAAAGAAAACCCAATATAGCTCCCTCCAGCACCAATCACATCTGACAGCCTCAAGTGAGTCTCAGGTGCACTCTGCTCTCACACACCCAGCATCCCTCTAACGAGAAAGGACACTATGGTGAGTAGGAAACTAACACTCTAAAGCAGAGAGGGTACGAAACGTCCTGCAATATCAGCCAGAAGGGCTCCTCCGAGACCTGCCTCCACAGCAGTGGGCAGGGGAGCCAGCTCCTCTCAGAAATACTGATAAACCGGGATGTGTGCAGCTGCTCCTCTGCTGAGATGCAGTTTGGGCCCAGAAGCTGCTGATGCTTTTAGAAAGTGTCTCCCGGTGGGGGAAGCAGTTCTTGAAGGTGTTGGTTACCTGGCTGAGCAGTTGAGGTGGTAGTCACATGGGTAAATTTGGCAGGTACCCCCCCATTTCTGCAATGTCTAAATGCCTAGATGGCTCAAGTATGTGCATACGTGCACACCAGTTGAATAAAGCAAGCCTTGAAGATAATAGCAATGACCTTTTACTAAGCCTATCACCATTTACACATGCAGTCGAGGCTCTATCCTATCTACAGAGCCATCCTGGGAAGCTGAGCCCTTGCTGTATGGATGATGACTGAACAAGCAGAATAGGAAATCTTCCTTAGGGCTACTTGTCAGACCCTTTAGCAAATTCTTTGCAAAGCACCTCACAACCATAATCTTTATCTTTTGAGGGAGGATTCAACTTTTGGAATGAGTTAAAAAGTTGCACCAAACCAACCCTGGAGAACGAGGTGAGTAACTAAGCTGGGAAATATCATTCAAACAGTTCAAAAGAAGATGCAGCTCTGACTCAAGTCCTGGTTCGGGGCACCAGCTAAATGCGAAGTTTTCCACTATGCAGAAGTGCACACTCACTGACATGTCACTTGCCTGGGAAAAGATAGCTCCATGACTTTCCAGTGCCACAGGTACAGGGGAACACATGGACAAGCCACATAGCCAGTTGTGGGTGTCCACATTTGCACAGGGAATGGAGGTCTACAAAACCTTTGTCAGGATTCAGCAAGCTACAGTCAGAGAGACAAACTCATACCACTCCTTGATTTATCACCAAAGTCTTACTGGAGCAGAGCCATGCCCATCTGTTTATATATAAACTGCACTGCTTTCCCCTACAATGACAGCATTAAGTACTTGCACAGAGAACCAATCCATAGCCAGCAAAGCCTAAAGTCTTTACTATAGAACCCTCTAAAGAAAAAGATCACCAAGCCCAACCCTTTGTAAGTCTGTAAGGAGCAAATTAAAGTAGAAAACATGTGGTAAACTGTCTTTGCACCCCAATTTTCCTCAATAAGAGTGACTTTTATCTGTACAGAGGTGATAATTGAATTTGGCTGTATTTGCACTCATCTCCTAGGGCTGCTCTAATAACCATAAACCAGGTGGCTGACAACCTATCACGACTCTAGAAGCCAGAAGTGGGAAACCAGAGTGTTGGGAGGGCCATGCTCTCTCTGAAGCCTCTAGGCAGGGAATTCCTGTATGCCTCTTGCAGCTTCTGGTGGTCTCCAGCAACCCATAGCTTTTCCTGGCTTATACACTCACTCTAATCTCTCCCTCAATATTCTCATGGCTTGTGTGTCTCGTGCCCAACTATCCCTCATCTTTCAGGAACATCAGTCATATTGAGCTTGGGGACTGCTCCAATTCTGTTCAATCTCATTTTAACCTGCTTACATCAGCAAAGACCCTATTTCCATTAAGGTCATATTCATAGGTTCCAGGTGGACTTGACTCTTACGGAGACACTACTCAACCTAGAACAACTTGACATTTGGTATACCTTAATTGTTATTTCTTTGCCCTTCATGATACATTCTGACCAATGTCCAAGCCAATTGAGCCCTGAGCATGCTGTCATCCTGTCCTGTAAACTCATATTGGTTCCCCTCTCCTTAAAAATATCTTGGAGACCCACACCAGGTAAAATCCATTAATGGCAAAACTCTTCTATTTATTTCTTAAGTCTGCTTAACGGTGAGTCTTCCCAATCCTGGGCTTTCTGGTGGCACTGGTTTCCTCTGATTTGTCTTGTGGGCAAGACATAAAAACAGTGTCTGTTCTTGGTGTGAACACAGTCACTGTCTAGCAAAGACCAACAAAGCTGTCACAATTCCCCACTGTTCTCCTTCCCCCTGTAATTCTAAGGTCACAATTATTTATTTATTTTGCCATTTTAAATAATACTTGCCTTTGTTTAGTGCTAGAAAGGAGTCATAAATGTTAAAGGAAATCCCTACCTACCAGCAGACTGGATCAACAATGGTAGAGTTTCCAGATAAAACATAGGACTCCCAACTAGGTTTGGATTTCAGATAAACAATGGATAATTCTGCAGTATAAGTATGCCCCCAAGCAATATTTCAGACATTTTATATTATATTAAAAATTACTCTTTGCATTTCTGAAATTCAAAATTATTTGAAAATCATCTCTATTTTTACTGGCAAAATCTAATGACCCAAATAATGGTGCAGTGGCTATTTTGGGGTGGAAAGGACTTAACTGTACTACACAATGTTTACCTCCCCCACCCTATACTCAGTAACTTTGTGGGGGGGTGGTTAGTTTTTAACCCTAAGTTCTCAGCAAATAACACTTTCGTTTTCTCTGGTCTCTGAGAAGAATGCTCTAAGAATTCTGGTAGTCAATGACACTATCAGACTGCCAAAGTGCAATATCACATGGCTTTGAGCAAGTTATTTATTTAATCTGTTCCTCTAAGCCTCAGTTTTCTCATCTAGAAGGGAGATAATTCAGATTGGTTTGAAGAGTAAATAACACATGGAAAAGCACATTACTTTGCATATAGCATTTACCTAATTTAATTCCATCACTTATGTTTATTGTTACCCATTGTGGGACTCTAGGGAGTGCATTTGTCTGAAACTGCAGTCACAAAGAATCAGTTGTAAACTTTGCTATGCTCTCCAGCTAAAATTATACCATTTTACCCGTCCTCATCAAGAAACTGGCGAGCTTGAAGGCTTGAAAGTAGGTGCTCATTGGGTAGCTTTAAATTTGTGCCCTAAGGGTTGATGTGGTGAAGTAGTGTTTCAGGCTGCTGACTGTGACGCTGGCATCCCATATGGGTGCCGGTTTGAAGCCTGGCAGCTCCATTTACTATCCAGCTCCCTGTTAATGCTTCTGGGAAAGCACTGAAAGATGGCCTGAGTGTTTGGACCTCTTGCACCCATGTGGGAGGACTGAAAGAAGCTTTGGGCTCCTGACTTTGACCTGACCTAGCCCTAGCTTGTTGCAATTGTTTGAGGAATGAACCAGTGGATGGAAGATCTTTATATATATATATATATATATATATATATATATATATATATATATAACTTTCTCTCTCTCTCTCTCCTCTCTCTCTGCTCTCTGTTACTCTTTCAAATGGATAAAAGATAAATCATTAAAAAATTGTACCCTGCTATCCTCAATAAGCTTTTTTATACATTATATAATTATCATATCACAGTTTTACAGCCCTGTTTTGGCCTTATTTTTTGAAATACTGAGAACCTATAAAACTAGAGAGAAAATAGGGCCTGTACTGGCTTCCCATGATGGATCTGCAGCCAGGCTAAGGGTGATGAAGAGTGGCGGTGTTCAGCTCCAAGCTTCCAGTCTGTGAGCATACAAGGACACCTCAGATGGGTTCCAGGTGAGGTTTCAGAAAGACTGGATGGGACCGGAGCCCTGAATCAGCATCTCAGCCATGAACAGCTCATCCACCTTCCCAGAGTACCCTACACACACAATCATTTCCTAGTTGGGCCATGATGGGAAAATGTTAGCAAGCACTGTTCTAGCCTCTCTAGGGGAAGTTCGCAGCTTTGCACCTCGACCTCCCTAAACCTACCCTTGAGGAAGACAAGAAGCTCTGAGATGGATCAATAACAGTTGGGCCTTTAGAGACGTACAATTATAGGTCCCCTACCAGGGGCAGAGCCTTTAATAAGTGGGAAGAGTAGAGGGAAAGAAAATAAAACCACATTGGAGCAAATGCTTGTGCAGTGTTTCTCTCTTCTTTCTGCCTTCCTGTGTTTTCTTTCTAAGGTCCCAACCAGCCATGCATCTGACTGCGACTTTCCACCCGTCCTGATCTCAGGCCGAAGGCCAGAGGGAAACAGGCATAGCATGAGGCTTGGGCCGCCTCTGCTCTGTCCCGCAGGAGGGCCTTGTTGCTCCAACAACAGTGAGAGGTAGGAGCCACACTGCCTAGGCCAAGAGGTGTGTGGGCAATGTGGGTGGTATGTGTTTCCTGTCTGTGAGGCTCTAATCTCCCGAACAGCGGGCAAGGACTAGGCATGCCAGTATGCCGGTGGTGACGGAGGGAAGCACAGGGTTAGGACTTGAATAGTTCTTGGGATGAAACCCAGCAGAAAATCTGGCTTTGCAGGGTGGGCAAGTTGTTAAAATTCTTTGAGTTTTTTTTTTTTTTTTTTAACCCACGAAGTGGAAATAATAACACCTTCTTCACTGGGATGTTGGGGGGATTTAAGAAGTCAGAGTAACAAAAGAAAGGTTGGCACCATCCCTGCAGACACACAGAACTTCAAGAAGGGGTCCTGTTGTGAGCCTCTGACATCCTCATTCTTCCAGAGCTCTCTAAGGACCTGTTATCTACAGAGGCCTCTGCCCCTGCGGCTCCACCTTCACTTGGTTTGCTGTGTGCCTGCCTCCACTGCTAACACCCTCACCCCAGCCTGAGTCTCCTGAACTTCTGATGACATCTTTACCACACCACATCTGCCACTCCGTTATGAGCATCTAAACTCTAATTTCAACAGTTACAGATTTTAAATTTTTTTTTCCATTTTGAAAAAAATATTTTACATGCACTTAAACAAAATACGGTACTTATGAATTATGCTCTTCATTCTCTCCTAACGCTTCCTGTTTCTGGGTTTAAGTCACCCTGTAGTCACACACACACACACCAAACCCCAAGCCAAGCTGATCTCCAAGACCATAGGGTGGTGAGGCCTCTCCTCCCTCAAACAATGCTGGTGGCTCCCCAAGCAGCTTGGCCTGCCAGCCAACCATCTCCTTGATCCTGCCCAAGCAAACCTGTCAGCTGGGGTCACTCCTCCACCAGCATTCCAGGCAGCTGAAATGGAAATGACTGCAGCACGTGATGTCACTGGGCTCAGCCTTTGCCTGGCCCAGAATGCACCTTCTCTTTCCACATGAGCGACAGTCCCCTCCAAACACTGCCTTTCCTAACCATTCATGTTGAGATGTCTCCTCTGAACTCCAGTAATTAACATTCTCCACCTTAAATGATAAATATTTAAATAACAACAATAATCATTTCAACCTCTTATGTAGCCCACATACACCCACTGTCTTCTCTAATATTTACATCTGTACGACTACCTCACGAAATAATGATCTTTTCAAAGACAAAGGCTTTAATTCTCTATGTTCCCCAGGGCATCTGACCCAACGCTTTGCAGATAGAATCATATACAATAAAAAGTTGATGAAGATATGAATGAATGAGTGAATGAAGATATGAATGGGTCTCAAGAAACTGGTAAAGAGAATTAGATGCTGTTGGGAAACAAAATGGATGATTTCAAATTCTTTTCATCCTCTTTTATAGGAAGTGCTCTGACATTTTTAATGCTATACACTTGCTCCACACATACAAGGGGGCTTTGAAAAGTTCATGGAAATGGAATTGAAACGTGTATAATTAAAATAATAAAGTCTTATAAAAAAGATAACATGCATGTTCCATGGAATTGTTAGAGCCCCCTTGCATTTAATTTTTGCACATGACTGGTAGATTCACTGACCTGACTGTGATTCATTAAAGAACAAGCAATATCCTGCTCTTAAGGAGATCTCACCGTAGCAAAGAGACTCAAAGTGTGATCACAAACACATAACAACAGAGCAGCCTCAGATGAATGATCTGAGGCAAGAGATATGAATAAATGTCCCAGATGCGTAAAAGAGGTGCAAATATTCTTTTTTTAAAGATTTTATTTATGTATTTGAGAGGTAGAGTTACAGACAGTGAGAGAAAGAGACAGAGAGAAAGGTCTTCCTTCCATTGGTTTACTCCCCAAATGGCCACAAAGGCTGGAGCTGCACCAATCCAAAGCCAGGAGCTTCTTCCCGGTCTTCCAGGCAACTGCAGGAGCCCAAGCACTTGGGCCATCCTCCACTGCATTCCCAGGCCACAGCAGAGAGCTGGATTGGAAGAGGAGCAGCCAGGACTAGAACCGGCGCCCATATAGGATGCCGGTGCTGCAGGCTGAGGATTAACCTTCTGCACCACAGTGCCGGCCCCAGGTGCAAATATTCTAGGTATGAAAGCTACATCAGACCAACTGGGCCTGAGTTTACAGGAGCTGATGGGATTTGAGGATCAACTTAGTCCAAGTTGGTGGACTCCATCTAAGTGATGATGGTGGGAACAAAGTTTGCATTCCATTGCCCTAGTCTTTGTCATGAGGGGAACACATTCAAGGGTGACCAGGTCACAAACTGCTGGAGAAAGAGGTCTTTTGCTTTAACTCAGGGGCTGCTGGACTTGGGAAAATGGGAATAAAATTAGGTCATCTGGAAAGGTTGACATGAGACAGAAATGTAATGAGACTTAACAGTCTTTTGCTATCTTAGGAATATCATCTACATCCAAAATAGTAGCCAACATATTTATTACTACCATATTTTCTCAGTTCTAAAGGTCTATGTATTGGAGGTACTTGATTTAAAAACAGCTTTTCAGGGAGAAGAAGAAAGGAAAAATATGCTAAATCCACACATAGACTGCAAGAAAGATGCTGGCCACAGATCTCTCAAATCGCTAAAAAAAAAAAAAAGAATTCCTAGAACTGGGGAAATATGAAGGAACTTCAAAAGGAAAATAGAATTTAAAGATAAATTTATTTTAGAACAAAAAAATTCAAATCCTGGCAGCACTTTGTTTTTTAATAATATACATTTTCCATGAAATTTCTGAACAGTCCTCACATGGTATATGGTAGATAGTATACCTCGGGAATTAGCTGATTCTGCTTAATCCCCTTGGAATTTAACCCCCCAACCAAGTATTGTTAAGTTGGAAGCCTTGGCATATTGTTCTTCCAAAGAAGCATCCGGTCGCTCAGACCCCAGAGGATGGAGTGGGACCCTGAGGACACACACTCATGGGTTCCAGATATGGAAACCAAGGAACAAATCACCCTTCACAGTACACTTGCTCATTGTCTGAGCAGAATCGTGGTCTTTTAAAAATAAAACTGTGAGTGGGAGTGCTTGCGTTCTGGAATAGACTTTTTTTTTTCCTTTCCTTCATCCCATGTTCCTTGGCTACATGCTATTATGTGATATTCAGGACTGTCAAACCTTCTGGAGCCATAAGCATTTTTTCAGACAACCAATCTCAATATGCATTATCAAAATTAGATCTTTTCTCTGCAGATGACAATTATGTATTATATGGTTACACGCTTATGAGTCTGTGACACCGTATTGTTAGACTTGGGGTATTGACTTTTAACAATATGTTACCTTATTATATTTGGTGTCGCATTATGCCTGGATTGCAGCATTTGTCCCATGGCCCCACTCAGTCTGCAATTAGTTTCTCAGTAAGTGTCACAAGGCACTTGGGGGGTGGTGTGAAAGGTAACTCAGAAATGATTTTCTTTTGCAACTGTCATTTAACTATCCTGCACCTCAGCAAAAGAACTTCAACTACGAGAGAAAAACACAAGTTGCATGCTCATCTATAAGAGGGCATGGTAATAGGATGCCAGCTCCAGTTGGGATTTCCAATATTCCAAAGGTTTGGGATACAGCGCCAAGGTCACAAAAGAGCAAGTTGCAGGGCAAGGAGGGAATGAAGGAACAGAACATAAGTAATCCCTGTCTTCGTTTCTATAAACACAAGCTCAATGCAGTTTGAACTCATAAACATGCTAACAAGAGCTAGAGGTAGCCTGTTACTTTGTCATATATTTTTATAGGCCTTTCTGAATGGTTTCAGATTTGACATAGTAACTGCCTGTTACTAGAAATAAACTGTAAGTCAATTCCATGCTGCCATAATTCACTGCCCAGGGTTGTTCAAGAAGATTTAGTGATGCCCATGATGGACAGCAAGTCCTCAGATGTTTTCATTTTCCCTGGGTGTTTTCATTGCACCTCCAGCTTGCTGACCTCCAAAGAGCAGGAGAGGAGAGGGCCTTCCCCGGGTGCCACTTTCCCCGCCAATTCAGTAAAGAAACTTCCCTGGCAGGAAGGAAGCAAGACATTCTCTCCATGGCTCTTTGGGCACATCTCCCTCCCTCTTTATTTCTAGAGGTTGACAATCCTTATTCCCCGAAGAGTGACCTGTTTCTGAAAGGAGAAATTAAACCAAGGTCACACAGAGCACCCAGCAGGAATTAGGTGCCTGGAAAGTAGCAATACCTCATCTCCTTGGCTGGCATTTTCTTTTGGCTCAAGACTTTGGCTACATCTCCACCATGTCACGCACCCAGATGGAAAGTGAAAAACCCATTCAGCCATCTGGCTGTTTCTGTCTACACAATGCCATGCATCTGGAGCCATCTGGGAGATGGGACTGAGTTGTTTCACTTCTTGCCTGGTTGTGTGGTGTGGCGTAAATGCAGCTCTCTACTAGACAGAAGTGCCTGGTAACCCCCACCCCACCTGAAAAGCTAAAATAAAATTTTAAAAAGAATACAGCACAGCATGGCCTATCATGCCACTCTGGAAAATAAATCGAAACTTTGTGAACTGCAGCATAATATCAACTGCGGGAAATAATACAGGATAAGACCATTGTTTATTAAACAAAGCAAACACAAGAACTGAATCAAGCGATTATTTGTCAACTTAGTTTGTCCCAGACAGCTAACACAATATTCTCAAGGGCACATTGTTACAATTCTTTCCTGGGGTTGGACATTAGTCTAAAAGACATCTCAAATGGACTCCTGTGCTTGGAATTATGACTGAACTAAAAAATGTATGATTTCTAAGCCCTAATTAGTATCTCCTCCAAGGGACTCTCTCTATTTCTCAGAAATCATTCTAAAACAAGCAATAAATGTATGAAAGGCTTCTCAAGAATCATGTTCATATGAACAGAATTTCCATACAAATTTCAGAAATTCAATATATTAGCAACATCAAAAACTTAATAGTATGGGGTAGAGAGGTGGAACTAGCAGGAGTCCAAATGGTGGGAAAATGTAAATAGCGACTGTGCAAATGAGGGCTTCCCTCGTATTGTAATTCAACATCTTGGAATTCTGGGGTACTTTCTCTGCCCTCAGTTCATTGCTGAAGCTTATCTCTGGCAGGGTCTGGCAGCCTTCCCTGAGCTTCAGTCTCGGCAGATAGCAAGGCTCAACTCACTTTCTGGTTTTCGTTTCACATACTGTTGGGCAAAGTGCAAAAATTAAGTAATAGCAATACGTGTGCAAAACGTCATGATGAAAACATTTGGCCAAGGGAAGGAGACACAGGAGATGGGCCATGCCGGCAGGTCACTATAGAGAGCACTCCAGGACTTGAGCCCAACCTTGGCCCTGAAGGTGACTTCAGGTTGGTCACTAAAAGGATGGAGAGCATTTAGGGCTTAGAGGAGAAGAGAAAAAAATATATACTTACCAAAAAAAAAAAAAAAAAGGCAGAGGAGGCTAAAAACAAAATCCTTGCTACCTCTACCCCAGCTTTTTGAACAGGAATCCCCTTGTACACAATGAAATGGCATGCTCACATTTTATGAATCAGACCCTTAGTTTTAATTGCTTCTGGTACTATAGGCCAATTAAGGATGGGTCTGGAGGCCAGGGATCATTCCCACAGTCTCTGAGGTTCTGAGAGGTGGGGCTTGCCTAGCCTGAGGCACCCATTATACACTTCTATTTAAAAAAAAAAGTGCACCATTAAACACCTCTGATAGGAATGCTTACTTTATATGGGCTGAAAGCAAAAACTGGAGACTAAAGTTTCCCTTTGGCCCCATCTCTTGCTTTCAAATAAAATCAATTACGACGTTTCTCCTTGTCTGAGCCACAGAAAGCTAACTACCAATACATCTAGACCCACTACTCTGTCTTGAGAAGCTGCCAATAGGTTTGTGAGTCCTCTGAGATCTCCCCTCTTTTTATCTATAATTGATCCCCTGCACCTTTATGCAACACTGGGGTTAAAGAGTAAGAGCTAGAAAAATAGTATATGCAATACCACCTGCATAAGATACACATCTTAATGGACTCCTGGTTTCCACAGAGCAACTCCAATATGGTAAATGACTGAAGCAGGTAGTAAAACTTAAAGGAAAGAAAAATAAAATCTGGTATTCTGCTGCACATTACATTTTGCACACCTTGACATATGTATAGAGTGGTTCTCAGGCTTTGTTTCCATACAAGAACATTCAAAATTGTAGATCTTATACAAATAATATATTTCACCATTTCCGAAGCTTTTAGATCTGGATCACCAGATTCAGTGGGACAGTCATCAGCACCCCACGTTTCAGTGCTGAACATGTCTAAATGTTAATTTTGAGGAGACAGTGGGGGGTGGTGACAGGGTCAAGCTAAACAGCACATGCACCCAGCAATAGCAAATAACATTTCTCGCTTACAGGTCACTGGTTCAAATCCTGCTCCAGTCAGCAGGATCCTAAAGCCATGGCCATTTACTTGCTCAGGGACCTGGTGAATTGAATTGCTGGAGGAAGTCTGGTCGCCATCCCAGCTGGACATCTAATCAGGACAAACACACTGTTCATAATTCACCTGTCTTGCTCCCAGCTTCCTTCCCTTCCCCCAATTTGTCCTAGTGGAGCCTTGACCAAGAATCCCCAATTGCTGTGGGGTGAAAACCCTGCCCTTCCATTTGTAGAAATGTAGGCTTGCAAACTGTGTGTGTGTGTGTGTGTGAGAGAGAGAGAGAGAGAGAGAAAACACTGTCCACTATATATCCAGAATACACACACTATCATTACAGAGTCCAGTTTCTAGCCACAGTCCCTGGAGGCAAAACACCTTCCCTCTGCCATTAATCTGGCACCTTTTACACACAGCAGGTTTGTTTGCAATTTTTCTCTTCCTCTAATATACACATCCACACCATTCAGTAGATAACCAACTAATTGAACAATATAAAATAATTTTAATTTCCCAATTTATGGAAAACATCATATCGAAGCTTCCTCATTTTCCTAATGAAGGAAAGAAGCATCGAGATAAAAGTGAAACGATTTATTAGGTTTTGTTCCTGCGCCGCTGGAATAAAATAGTATACCAGCTTGGCAGCACTGCCGACCAGCATGTGCTCATTAACTCTTTGCCAGGTACAAAGGTGTCCGAACAGCTCTGTTTTAATTCTGTGATCCGGCCCATAATCCAGTGCTAAACAATAATTAGTATTGACTTGTTAAACAGTAGTTGAAGGCTTCTTTAAGCGCCTCAAATAGGCTTTAAGTTCCATAGTCAGAGAATCAAAGGAACAGGGAGGCATAGTTGGGAGAAGGTATTTGTGATGTTTTTGAATCGTGAAGAAAGCAAGCATCTCCTGCCCTGGTAACGCTGCGGGCAAGCAGGCACTGTTCCCAGCACATCAGTCTACCCCTGATCTGTGCCTGGTGTGAGGAAGTCTTTTCCTGCCCTAATAGCTGTCCCTACCCCACCTTGCCTTCCACCTTGTCAGACTGACCAAATGTTGCACAATTTTCTCCCTTCTTCTGATGCAGTTTAAAATTCTTTCCTGCCAGTAGCTCTTTTCATCCTTTGTATCAGGTTCATTTAAAATCAGCAATGAAGGAAGACCTCTGGCACTAGGCATGGTCCATGATTTTATTATTGTCCAATCATGTATATGGATAAATAAGAGGGGACATTGACTACTTTTGCTGGGGAGTTGCTCAAAGCAATAGCCTGGGCAGAGGAAACAATGGGCTACCGCCCAGGGAGACGCGTTTGCTAAAGAGAGAGATGCCAGGCTGGCTTGCAGGTTTGCCTGGCACACTACCCCCACCTTCCTGTGTGATCTCTTTCTGATGCAACACCAAGGGAAGAAAAGAAGCACTGGAGGTGAGAAGTGCCAACAATTAAGGGCCTTGTGGTATTTCCACTGGCTTCATTCCCTCTGCACCTGAGTGGAGTTAGGGCTCAGGACCCAGACGCTTTTCTTTTGCTTGGATGAGTACCTCTGTAGCAAAGAATCACAGGTATCCTCCTTCTCACACAGATTGCAGCCCCCCAGATTTGTAAGCCTTAGCCAAATCACATAGAGGATCCGTTCATCCTCCATCCATCCATCTTCCCATCCATGCCCCAAACCAATCAAGCATTTTTCAGCACCTTTACTTGTGCCTTGGGGCAAAGTAAGACATGGTCCCTGCCTTCAAGAAGCCTTACAGCCTGATTGTGATGAAGAAACCATGAACCAGCAAATCAGATAGCAGTTCGAGAGAGAAGACATGGTAGACAGGCTTGCGATATCAGGTGGTGCTCTTGAAAGGTGTGGGCTTGTGCTAGGCCTTGGAGAATGTTTTCGAAAAGAAAAGGAGAAAGGATCACTCTGATATGGGATGCAGCACACTCATAAGCCAGAATCAGCTCTCCAGCTCTCCAGAGCACAATAAAAATAAGCACATGATTAGAACCCTTTAAATTTTGTTCCCTGTCTTATCTACTTCTCCACCAGACCTGTGCAGGGGGAAGAGGATAGAAACAACTGACAATAAAACAACACTAGATGATGGGAAACATGTACAAGGCCATTGTAATAATTTGTAAGAAAATTGATGGGGGTTATTCTGGGAAGTTCAGGACACTTGATGGATAAAAGCAAGTTAAAGATGAAAACTAAACAGGTTGTGATGGCTGGAGTGGTTGTAGGAGATGAGGAAGAAAGAAAGAAGGAAATGTAAGAGTATTAGCAAGATTCGCCAATGGGTAGCAAGTACAGTGGCATTATTCATGGAGATGTTGAATAAGGAAGGAAGAGCAGGTTGGGGGAATGTAGACATAATCATTCTGTTTTGTATTTGATAAATTCCAGGGGACTTTGGAAAACCCACGTGGAAACATTCAAGAGACAGACATTTCCATGTAGGCATCAACTTAAAGTCAGAGGCAAACTAGAAACATCGATTCAGGAATCATCCACGTAAATGTGGGGTCAGAGTGATCTCCCTCAAGAGAGGATACAGCCAAGTCCTAAATGTGGAGTATTCCATTGAATGGGCAGGAAAGGGAAGAGTGTCCATTTATTAAGACCCAGTATATGTCGAAGGCAGAATGTAAGAATAATGAGTACAGGTTATTTGTCCACCCTTTCATTTTTTCAAGGAAGAAATTAATAGTGGGATATAGTGGCTGCACCATAATTTGTTAATCCATTAACATCTAACAGTCTCAAGGTTCATTTTGGATATTTTTATTAGCTATCTAGAAAACACAGAGCATAGCATAGGAAGAAGAAATTGGAGTTATACTTAATTCCAATGACTGGAGCTACACTTTCAATAAGGAAGTAGCCCAGTGTGAATGGGAAAGGAAGCCCAACCACGTCACAGAATACTATTTAGAGAGGACAGAGCTTGGAAGCAGATACACTCAGAGAAGAGACAAATCCCTGGGCATCCAGAGAGCAGGATAAGGAAGGGATTCCAAAGAAGTGGCTAAAAGTATGGAAGAGAAGTGTAGAGAAGGCATCACAGGTGCTTCTCTGCCACACTGTGTTGGCATCATGAATGAGCCTGAAGGAAAACTCAAACAGTCCAGGTCCAGTTAATACCTGTAGCCTGAGAACGTCTGTCTAGTCTTAATACCACTACTCTAACTTCCAGAGGCATTTTGAACCCTAGTATTTCAAACTGACTTAGAGATACAAGAAGAGAATTATGAAATTCTACCAACTTACGGAATTTTACCAGACCAAGTTTAATTAAGTAATGCAAAGAGCTAGAATTTGATATCAAATAAGACGAGGAGTATGACCCCAGGCAAGCTGTGTGACACTGAGCACATTGAGGAACCTCAGTAACCTCATATATTAAATGAAAATAATCTAGCAGGCTCATTGGGTTATTGAGAAGATAAATATCTATGAAATAATGGGTGAAGGTATGCAGTATAAAAAACAGACTATCAAAACCTAAGACGTTACTTCCCAAGGATATTTCTTAATGAAATATTCAGAAGACATGCACACCAGTGATATTTTCTAATAACTTCTTTCAGTTTCCTAGACTTATGAGAGAATTCACTGAGGGGAGAGCAAGAGTCTGCATCAGACCTGTAGGCCAGAATCCGAACAGAATGTTATTTGGTAGCAGATATGCCTGGCATGAATAGGGGATTCCACTGATGTCATCAACAATTATGACGAAAGCAAACCAGAGACCTTGGTCCACAATAAATAAATAAATACATACATACTACCTAGTCACCCTGAAGAAGAAGGTTTAAAGATTAAATGTCCAGACCAACCTCCTTTTATCTGGGTGTGATTTTTGTACCTGCAATTAGCTCCCTCAGCCTTCAATCTAAGAATCAGCTGGTTAATTGTGCATGTAAGTGGCTAATAGCTCCAACTGGGGGATGATGCAGGCTTAGAGGGTCACACACCTTCCTCCACACATGTTCTACTGTTCCACTTTACAGCCACACATATACACACACCTATACACAATAGTGCAATATGTGTGTGCGTGTGTGTGTGACTTGTAATGGTTAACAGGAAAGTCATGGAATGATTCAGTCACATTGTGTTCCTAAACAGAATAACTGTAAGGAATGTCATCATCTTTGTGTCTCCCCTGTAGTGTTTGAGAATTTTCTGCAAGTGTTTTGGGATCAAAATGAGTTCATAATAAAAATGGAGAGAAAAGTTTGATATAGAGAATTGCATTGAGACAGCCACTGCATTAGTCTGAAGTCTGTTAAAGGTGCATCAGAGACAAAAAGGTGGCTCAAATTAGGTTGGGGGTCAGTGAGTGGAGTGAAATGACAGAAGCAAATGTAGTTACGGATTGGGCAACCTGTATATGGCACAGCCAACTCTATTCACTACTTTTAAGCCAAGCAGCAGCTCTAAATACCATGCATAGTCAACCTATTATGCAAGTATTCACCATTGTTTTCAGACCATTCTGGTCTATTCACCATCAAACATTCTGATTCCAAGCTTTAAGCTGCCTCTTGAGAATGCCAAAGGAACTGTCTCCATTAGCTCTTCCTTCTTTAATTGTACTGTTTACCTTTGCATCATATAAATATCTGATCTTCCCTCTCTGGGTCATGGTTCAAATAGTGTTCCCAAAAACCTGCCCTGTCATGAATGATAAAAGAAAATATACCACCGATTCCAGTTACAGACATTTGACTTACTTCCAATTAAAAATAATACTTTGGTAAACCACCCTGTAAATTCCTTTTTGGTCTTATGTCTGATTATTGTATTAAAATAAAATTCAAGGAGCAGAGTTCTTCAAGGCCTCAAAAGTATATCTGGTTGGACAACTGGGGAGCAAGAAAGCCAACATACTCTGCATGTTGCAGAGAAAAGGTCAAGAACTTCCCCAAATATTCCATTTTTCTACATGCACCTGCTTTAATAAAACAGGGCACAAAGAGCCTTGCCCATTACTATTTTCATCCAGGAAACAATGTACTAGAGCTGGTCTTGGAATCAGAATTAGAAAGTAGAAAGAATGGCTTTGGAGCTACCTAAGAAGGGCAGACTAAAGTAGGGTAGCACAAAGAGGGACTGTTTATTTGCTTGATTTTGGGCAAATCATTTAACCCCTCTGAAGGTCAGTTTCCTTATCCATAAAATGGGAATGATATTCATCCTTAACACCTACCTCACATATTCAGTTCATCTGAATAGACATTTATTGACTGAAGAACATCAAAACAATCAAAGGGGCATCTGTGAAAATGCTTTTTCTATTTTTATATTAGTCATATGTTTAATAAACTTTTTAAAATTTATGATTTAATGGGCTCAAGGACAACCACCAATGGATCAAGAAAATCTCAGAGATACTAGGTGATATTTCTAGGACAAAGTTTTAGGAGTAAGATTTTGTAGAACTGGTCATGTTGGGGCCAGCACTGTGGCATAGCAGGCTAAGCCAGTGCCTGCCATGCCAGCATCCCATATAAGCAGTAATTCAAGTCCTAGCTGCTCCACTTCTGATCCAGCTTCCTGCTAATGTGCCTGGGAAAGCAGCAGAAGATGGCCCAAGTGCTTGGATCTCTGCAACACACAGTGAAGACCCAGATGAAGTTCCTGGCTCCTGCCTTCAGCCAGGCCCAATCCTGGCCATTTGGGGGAGTGAACCAGCAGATGAAAGATTCTCTCTCTTATCTCTCCTTCTCTCTGTAACTCTGGCTTTCAAATAAATAAATATTTTTTAATAAAGAATTGCTCATGTTATTTGAAGCACAATTTTAAGGCAATGTCCGAGATTGGTCAAATTCACTTTGATGCCCTTGCCCAGCTCATGTCTGACACTGTTTTGCCATTCTTGGTGTATCCCACAATCCAGGCTTCTTGACCCTTCATGATGACTCCAGACCCTACTTATAGGGCCTTACCCAGGCTTGCCTTCCTTAAGTAACTCCAAAGAAATTCTTTCTACCCACCAAATTCCCCTGTCCCATGTCCCACTCTCTTAAGAGTCCTGATTGTCCAACTGCTAAAATCTAATGAAACTAATTCTCACCATGACATTAGTGATTGATAGAGAAGATTACCTTTCTCTGGGCTATTTGCATTTCAAATAATCCTTGGAGAGTCCCTGCTTTGGAACTGGCAATGCCAGCCAGAAAGTTTTGTCCTCTGGAAAAATCATATCATAGAAGTGACTACCAAATTTGTCTATGCATAAGACTTCTAGCTCTTGTTCTCCTTGGATGTCACTAAGGGGCAGAGTGAAAAGAGATGATAGTGTAGAGCTGGACACCTCAACTACAAAGGAAATGAACAAGAATGTCCATTGTCAGAGGCAGGAGGCCCAACCTGTCCAATCCCCTGCCCTGTACAGTCTTGGCTTGGGCCCAAAGTCACCAGAGGCTCCATGACTCAATGTTCTTCCTTTAGTCCCCAAATTCAAGCTTCCTTCCCACATGTCTTCACTGTGCCACCAGGATTTTCTTGTTACATGTTAATTTTTCTCAATTGCACTCTGGGGGTCCAGTCTGCATCACACCAGCAGTGGGAACATTTGAAGAATCATTTCCCAAGATATTTTTAATATATTTTCAGTAAATTGTACCTCAACCTGTCCAGCTGGCTGGGTCATTTAAGAGTGAACCACACACTGCGCCTGGAGGCTGCTAGAGACTGACCTCAGTGTTTTCCGAACAGATAAATCTGTCCCCATTGCGGGCTGAAGTTTTTTATATACAAGCGCTACAGGGGACACAATGAGGACTGCCCATCAGAGAGGGCTGGGACCTCTCACTTTCATTACGGGAAAGCCCATATGCAGGACTAGACCAAAGGAGTCTTGAGAATCCTCCTAGAAATTATACCAGCTTTCAGAGAAGTGGCATTCAAAAAAAGGAAGAAAAATCTATATCTCTGGGTGATTATTTAAAGCCCCCAAACAGACGGTAGAGTTTATCAAGTATTTTTAGCCAAATCCAGGGCTGCTGCCTTCGGGGACTTGGAAGCACTCTGCCAAATGCAAACAAAGTTCTCACAGGACAGGAGCCAGTGAGAAATGGCCCCCAAATCTGCAGAGCCAGAAGGAAAACGAAATTCTTCACAACTCATTCCTGGCCACCCGGCTGAAATAATGCTGACAAGGAGAAGCAGAAAGGTCCTGGTGGGCTTGGGGCTGAGGCTGGGCAGAGCCCGGCCCTCCTTGTCTAGCAGAAGCTGCCCTTGGTGGCTGTGCCATTTGGATCCACGCCCATGGAAGAAGCAAGGTTTTTGTTTTTGTGGGTTTCGGTCTTCATTTTTCATAATCCAGTTTATTTGATCTTTATTTTTCTGATAATGAAGAGAGAGGGAGAACGTGGCACAGAGGTAACCCTGGAAAGTACAAGCAGTGAGAGCAAAAAGGACCTAGCAGGGCAGGCCCTGGGCTGTCAAACACACCACGTGGGGCAATCCAGTAGCCCCCTCCCTGTCACTCTCCAAGCTGTTTTTCTTTCTCTCCCCCCTCCTTTTCTCCCCCCTCCCCCCTTTCCCCACCTTCTCCCTCCCCCTCCCTCTGCCTCTCACATCTTCCCTTCAGAAATTGAAGGGGAAGACAAAGGAAGGAGTTAGTGAGTGCTTCTTATTTCCTATTTGGAAAGCCACTGGCTCAGACAAGCCTCCTCGTGTTTCTTTGGAGAGATAGAGAATTTGGGAAGTTTCACATACACACACAAAGAAAAGCCCTTCTGAAGGCTGCAGTTGGCTCCTTTCCCCCTGCAAACTCACCATCAGCACATGACCCTGAGCTTTGATGTCCCCACATACAGGCCATGTGGCAGTGGCCACCCTTTCGTGAGCAGCCCCAGAGGGTCCTGATTACTGACAGGGCAAGGAGAGGAAGTGGAGGTTTGAAGGACACCAAACAACACCCCCACCTGCACCTGACACTCCCACCTCATCCAATTCATGCAAGTTCCCAAATGTTGGCATCTTTGCTGCCGCTTTTCATCAATGCCATTTAAGTGAATTAGAATAATAATTTTATTAAAATGTTTTAGATGCCATATCTCCAATCCATAAAATTTATTGTACCTTTATGCAGAATTATACTGGAGTTGAAACATATAAATCAATTTATAAGGTCTAATGACACACAAACGCTTAAAAACTAAAGGCGATGTAGTAAATTCAAATTACCATTACAAATGTAAGCTTTGTAGTCAGTGTGTGACCTGCTAAGGATTATATTTAACTCCCCTGAGAGCGGTTTATCATAAAACTTTATACTTTTATTACAGTGAATTATTAAGTCCTCCATGACATGAGTCATTCCTCGCACTGACTATGGCTTTTTTAATGACACTATAATAGACATCTTGCTAATAGCAGGAGGGTTGCTACCTCTGCAGCAAGGAGAAGGGATGGGAGGAGGAGAGAAAAGGAAAAGACAATACAGGACCCACACACAGAAGAGCAGATTTCCCAAGGCATTCATGTTAACAATCACACCAAGAAGTGTGGGAAGGCTAAAAACTATACCTCTCCATGGGTTGTCCGGAGTAAAACAATAGCTGATTGCCTAAAATACACTCTGTTGAAAAGTTACATGTAGGGAAAGGAAAACAGTTTTGATTTTCCTGAGGAATGTTAATTTGCCACCAAAACTTTAAACTCCTCTCCCTGCTGTTATGCCATAGATAGTCTTCCTTTCATTCCAATAAGCTCTTCACTAATAACAGAGCACTGCCATCCCATAATGTACAGTGGCTATGCTCATAAATACATCACTTCCTTGCAAAGCTTGCCTCCTTTCAGTGTTGTGTCTGCATAAAAGCCCCAGAGCAGGAAACTCTTCCAGAATTATTTTGAACCCATGGATCATCCAGTGTGTAAACTCTACAGCCAAATTAAAGAAGGGTTTCAGATGGAACATTCTATGTGGTATGTACAGGCTGTAGAAAGGCAATCCTGAATAGGTCAATGTTCCTGGTATTATTCATTCCTCCCAAACATTTGAGTCACAAGATGCTGGTGTCATAAAAGTATCCATGCACAATGCCATTTCTGCCTCTGAGATCCCAGATCTTAGGAATCCCAGGCCCCTGAACTCAAGGGAAAAATCAGTTCACATAAGACATATCTCCATATTACAATTGGTGAACAGATTTGGGTTAAAAAAAGACTGATGGATTTGACCAAAGAGAAGAGAAAATGGATGCCTGGCCTAGCTTTTGTGGCATCTACAGAATTCTTTCCACTTGTGGTCCTTGGTTGTAGAAATGGCCCATGTATCCTGCCATTTGTTTCAAACTACTCTCTAACAATTGTCTCTGTGCCCCATTCCTATTATTGCTCATCTCTGAGGCCATGATGCAATAGCCATGAGCTCCATTTCTCACTCAGTGGCTTGCCAGCTGCCCCTGGAGTACCTTTGCTCATATAGGCATCTCATGCCCACCACAGCAAGACTGAAGAGCCAACATGTATCTCTTCTATTTTAGCATGAACAGATATTGTTAGCATGGGATTACAAAAGCATGAGTTTGAATAAATGGACTAAGCAATCCAGTCTACTAACAAATTTTTCATAAGCTGGCTGATTGATTATCTATTTATTGACATCCTATTGGCTGTAATATGTTTTTATAGGATCAGGAAAATAAAAAGGACACAAAACCTCATCCCCTTCATTCCAAACACACACACACACACACACTTTAATATTAATCCATTTTGAAAAATTTCACTTAAGAATTCAACAAAGCTTAACAAAGTTAAACAGGATTTTTCATAAATTGCCCCAAACTATGAAATCAAATATATTTTCTACCCAAAATTCTGTATCTTTCCCAAAGTTAGTCACTCTAGTGCCATGAGTGTAATAGTCATGGAATTTAATTTAATTTTTGTAAGAATTTATGGAGTGTTTCAAGCCAGGTCTCTATGTTAGGGACTTGGGGTTGAACATCACTAGCACGGCTCTTGTCTTCAATGAAGTGATAGTCAATGGGACTGATGTTGTGGCATAGCAGGAAAGCCACTGCCTGTGATGCTGGCATCCCATTTGGTTGCCAGTTCAAGTCCTGGCTGCTTCTCTTCTGATCCAGTTCCCTGCTAATGCCCTAGGAAAGCAACAGAGCATGCCCCTGATCCTTGGGCCCCTGTAACCATGTGGGAGACCTCGAAGAAGTTCCTGTCTCCTGGCTCCAGCCTTGCCCAGGCCCAGCCATTGTGGTCATCTGGGGAGTAAACCAATGGTTAGAAGATTCTCTCTCCCTCTAACTCTGACTTTCAAATAAATAAATCTTTAAAAAGTAATAATAGCAATAATCTAGACTCTAGACCAGAGTCAGCAAACTACAATCCATAGGCAAAACTCAGCTTGCCACTTGTTTTAATAAATTTTTATTGGAACAGAGCCATACTCTGCTTTGGCACCACAACAGCAAGACTGTACAGCCTGTAAAACCGGAAGCATCTACTCTCCAGCCCACTATACACATGTTTGCTGATCTTTCACCTCTAGCAATGCCTCCAAGTCCTTGCTGAAATCTTAAATTTTATGGGAGCTTTTAAAAATACAATCCATGCCCTGACTACCCTGGATTCATCATGTTAGAATCTCTGGGTTATAGGACTCAAACATTTTTGTTTCTACGAAAAAAGAGAAACAGCTTTCCCAGGTGATTCTCATACAGAGCCAGGGTCAAGAACAACTGGTAAAGACATTCTGCCTGTGTCCATAGACATGATGACAGAGGCTGCTGTACACGTTATCAGGCAGGGAGTCCCCTGTAAGAGCTGCTGAGTAGCCTGGACATCCTCAGTTTCTCCAGTGCTGATGAACGTTCTCTGCTCCCCAGGGAGAACAACCGCACATCTGACTTTTCTCAGAGAGAAGATAGTCAAGGGTTTGTGTGTATCCACTTCTTCCCACCCTGGTAGCTAGGCATGACCTACACTGAGGTGTAATAATCGTTTCAATAGCCAGAACACATAAGCCAGCCTCATCTACCTTTATAGCTGGCACATGTCATTCAACACAAGACAATTACTCAGCAGTAGCCCCTAATTTGAGGGGCCCTGAAAGACTTCAGTACCTCAGAACACCTGAAGGTGGGCATCTCTGATAAGCACCAGGAGGGGACAGAAGACCACTCTGAAAGCCCTCCCTGGGGCACTGAGCCTATCGTCCAGGTAGTTGTGGAAGAAGTTGAGCAGCAACTTAAACATGCCGAAGTTCCAGCCTCGTATAGAATAATTTCAGAGAGAGCGCAGCTCTGAAATTATTCTATACGAGGCTGGAACTTCGGCATGTTTAAGTTGCTGCTCAACTTCTTCCACAACTACCTGGACTGCTAGTGAACCTAGGATGCCCTCAAGGACCTGGGGAACACCTCAACTTCAGGCAATCTATGTAGCCTAACATTCTTTATTAAACAGCTATTTGTCATCATTCAATGTCAGCCCAGAACTGCCGAGGCACTGAGTGAAGCACAAAGAATCTAGTCTCTACACACAATAACACAATACACACACATGCACACTTTTCACACATTCACCCAGGAAATAAAACAGGGTGCATGGTGAGGTACTGTAGGTCACAACTCAGATCCGCGATCCGCATCCTTGTCTAGAGACTAAGGCTGTAGGACATTCTGTGGAGGAGAGTGGGTCTTGAGAGCAGGACCAAAGCTCCACAGCCACTGGGGAACAGGAAGAGAGATTCAGAATAAGCTTCTAGAACAGTGGGCCCTTGTCATCCATAGGTTTCGCATCCATAGATTCAAAACACTGGGTGATTGAAAATACTTGGGGGACCAGCGCTGTGGTGTAGTGGGTTAAAGCCCTGGTCTGAAGCGCCAGCATCCCATATGGCTGCTGGTTCAAATCCCGGCTGCTCCTCTTCTGATCCAGCTCTCTGCTATGGCCTGGGAAAGCAGTGGAAGATGACCCAAGTGCTTGGGCCCCTGAACCCATGTAGGAGACCCAGAAGAGGCTCCTGGCTCGTGGCTTTGGATCGGCACAGCTCCAGCCGTTGTGGTCATCTGGGGAGTGAACCAGTGGATGGAAGACCTCTCTCTCTCTGTCTCTATGTCTCTCTGTAACTCTTTCAAATAAATAAAATAAATCTTAAAAAAAAAAACAAAATACTTGGGCAAAAAGCTGCATCTGGACTGAATATATACAGCCACCAAGTTTCTTGTTATTATTCCCTGAAGAATATAGTATAACAACTACTTACATAGCATTTATAAGATAGCAGGCAGTATGAGGGCTATAAATGGTTTAAGGTATACAGGAGGATTCGAGTGTACCGGCGGATGTGACCCAGCCATCCCTTTTCTGGTGTATGTCCAAAAGGAGATGAAATTAGCACATGAAAGAGAAATCTGCACCGCCATGTTCATTGCAGCACAATTCATAATAGCAAAGATATGGAGTCAACCTAACTGTTCATTGATGGGAAAATGGATACAGAAAGTGTGGTATATGCACATATGAGATAGTATTCAGCCATAAAAAAATGGAAATAGATAGAACTGAAGATCATGTGAAGTGAAAGAAGCCAGACACAGAATGACAAACACATGTTCCCTCTCACAGAGGGACGCTTACAAAACAGTCAATCTGAAATTAGGATAGTGATTACTACAGGTTGGAAAGGGAGGGAGGAGAAGGGGAGAGAAGAGGAAGGAGTGAGTTTGCACAATGGTACCCAAACATAATCCTGCAGAAGGAACAAGTTCTAGTGTTCCATGGCATGTGAGAGGACTACAGTTCATAATAATGTATTACACACTGCATGAAGAAAGGGAAGAGAAGAGCCGGTAAGTTCCAAACACACACAAAAATAAGGAAATGGAAAGGCTAGCAGGATGGATGGATTGGCTTATGGTTTGATTGGTTTATGTTGTGTATGTGTGTTGAAATACTGAATTTTACCCTATAAAGATATATTAGGTGGCCGGCGCTGTGGCACAGTGGGTTAAAGCCCCAGCCTACAGTGCTGGCATCCCATACGGGTGCCGGTTCAAGTCCCACCTGCTCCTCTTCCAACCCAGCTCTCTGCTATGGCCTGGGAGAGCAGTAGAAGATAGCCCAAGTCCTTGGGCCCCTGCACCTGCGTGGGAGACCCAGAAGAGGCTCCTGGCTCCTGGCTTCGGAATAGCTGTTGTGGTCATTTGGGGAGTGAACCAGCGGAATGGAAGACCTCTCTCTGGCTCTACCTCTCTCTGTAATTCTGTCTTTCAAATAAATAAAATAATTCTTTAAAAATAAATAAATAAATAAAACATTACATTAATCACAACTGCTTAAAACTAAAATAATTTAAAAACATGATATCTGTACTGAACGCATCGAGACATTTTCTTGTCATTATTCCCTGAACAACACGGCATAACTATTTACATAGCATTTGCATGTATTAGGTATTATAAGTAACCTAGAGGTGATTTAAAGTATAGAGGAGGATGTGAGGACACTGCACACAAATACACAAGTCGGCTCGTTCTCTATAAGGGACTTGTGCATTGTGGATTTCCTAAAGCTAATTCCCTGTGGATACTCCAGGACAATTGTACCAGTAAGGGCAGGAACACAAGAATTCACGGGCACTGGCCAGACAGTAGCATGGAACCCAGGAAAAGGAGAGGTTTAGGACTACGGAAAGAACACTTGGAGAAATCGGAAGGCAGAGTTGCATACCCAACCAGAGAATAATTTCGCTTTCTCCATTGATCTTCAGCACTCTCTCTCAAATTAGGTCTTCAGGGCTCAAAAGAGTTTTGAGTGGTCTGGAGGCCACACCAGAAAGATCCTCCAATGTCATATTTACAAAACACCCTCCAAATAGCCCTATGAATTAAAAATTATAGTTGTATCTATTTTAAAGAATAAGTAACTTTGACTTTAAGTCCTTTTCCTAAAATAATCAAATCAGCATGCAAGATAGAATCTCAAGCCAGTTCTTAGTGGTCAAGTTCAGTGTTCTTTTCACTAAGCGACAGTGTTGGGCGATGAAGTGAAGACCTGTTCTATCATCATATAAAATGCCATCCTGAAAAGGGTCCCACACAGGGTTTCCCCAGCCCTGGGGCTCCAGCTCCAAATAACAATGCCATCTAATCATTAGGATTCCAAAGACAAAAGCCATGGCAACTCTTTATGGTCAGCATGATAAATTAGAGCTCCTATGTTTCCTATACACATTCAAGGACTGAAAGATGGGAAAGGAAATAAAGGAAAAATCTGTATCTTGCCCCAGGGCAAATTTTAGTGTTTTTTTTTTTTTCACAATCAATTCATATTTCAGTTCCTTGGCCTTTTGCTAAATCTCAGAAGGAAGAAGGGAGGGAAGGAGAGAGGGGAAAAAATTGAAAACCTGAAACTAGAAAGGCAGAGCCCGCTTTTGGCACCGTGATGGGCCATGGTAGAATGTCAAGGACAGTGGCAGGTCCAGATGCCGTCATCTAACTGAATTTCTTATTTAGAGTCTCGACAAGAAACTTGAAGCAGGGACTTAATTTTCCTCCTCATGAACCCCTGTCTGAAAATCACCTGCCTGGACCAAGTGTTTTGAGGCCAAAACTCAGGTTTCTGAGCTCATCGTCCAAAAGCCCAGCTCACTCATCCTGTTCTAGAGTCTACAACAATGGTTGGGGGCCGCTGTTGTGGTGTAATACGTTGAGCTCCTGCCTGCGATACTGGCATCCCTCATGTGCACCGCTTCAGACCCGTCTGCTCTACCTATAATCCAGCTCTCTGCTAATGCACCTGGAAAAGCAGAGGAACATGTCCCAAGTGCTTGGGCCCCTGCACCTACATGGGAGACTAGGAAGAAGCTCCTGGCTTCAGCCTGGCCCAGCCCTGGCCATTGTGGCCATTTGGGGAGTGAACCAGCAGATGGAAGGCTTTCTCTTTCTCTCCCTCTCCCTCTCCCTCTCCCTCTCCCTCTCCCTCTCCCTCCTTCTCTCCCTCTTCCTCTCTCACTGCCTTTCAAATAAATAAGAAAAATTCTTAAAAAAAGAAAAAAAGGTTCCAAATCACAGGTGAGGAGGAGCACCTGAGAGAGAAGGACCTGGCATGTAGCAGAATCCGTGCCTGCTGAGAAAATCCAGTGTCTTTAAAAATCAAACAGGTGCTGGGGCCAGTGCTGTGGTATAGCAGGTAAAGCCACCGCCTGCAGTGCCAGCATCCCATAGGGGCACCAGTTGGAGTCTCCACAGTTGCACTTTTGATCTGGCTCTCCTATATGGCCTGGGAAAGCAGTAGAAGCAGGCCCAAGAACTTGGGCCCCTGCACCCGCACGGGAGACCCAGAAGAAGCTCCTGGCTCTGGATCAGCCTGGCTCTGGCCATTTGGGGAGTGAACCAGAGAATGGAAGACCTTTCTCTCTCTCTCTCCCTCTGCCTCTTTGTAACTCTGATTTTCAAACAAATAAGTCTATAAATATATATATATATATATATATATATATGTTTATAAAAAATAGTTGGGTCTTTGAAAAGTTAAATTAATAAAAAAGAGAGAGAGACGAGTGCAGTGCCTGAGGGTGTCAGCTAGGGAAGGAAACCAGAGTTGGGAGTGGCTCGACAGGGCAGTCTAATTATAGATGTCTGAACCCACCCATCTTTCAAAGGGCAGTAAAAACACCACCTCCTATTTGTCATCATCACTCCTGCCACTTCTACCCTTAGCTGGGGCTGTCGTGTGTCATTCATGCACTTAAAGACAGAGACGCAGGAGGGCAGGGCTGTCATTCAGAATGCATTTTGTTTAGGATTCCACACTAGGAACAGTAAACTACAGCCCAGCAGCCCACCACCTGTTTGTGGGGCCCACAAGCCAAGAATGGCTTTTAGGATTTGAAATGGTTGACAAGCATGAAAGGAAGTATAAGGTTTTGTAGCCATTAAAATTTATCCAATTCAAATTTCTGTGCTCGCCAATTTTAGTAGGACACAGATAACACCCACTTTGCCTGGTGCGATGACCACTTTCACACTACACCTGTGACACATGTCACAGAACCCACAAAGCCTAAAATCTTTAGAGCCCAGCCTTCTGTAGGCAAAGGTTGCTGCCTACTCATCTCTACCATGGTAACAACTGAACAAATGTCTCGGGGGTGATGGAAAGAGAGGGTGATGAGGCAAGGGGTGAGACAGAGAAGAAAGGAGAACACTTGGGCAGGGGGGAAGGAAAATGGGCACAAGGGAGGACAGGGAGCAGAATTGGTTGAAGGCGTGTGGAGGCCAGTCCTTCCAGTTTCCAAGGGCTGCTCTGGGAAAGCGCTATGAGTTCCCTGACTCAGAGGTGCTCCCAGGGCCTGCTGATACAGCACGGCTGGCCGGGCAGGGGGCATCACCAGGGGCCAGCGAGAGCAGTCAGAGCCAGGGTCTCGGACACAGACAGCCTGAAAAATTCAATTTCCCCAGCTCTGGACAGCAGTGCAAATTCCTACCTTAGAACCAGCCTTTTTTTTTTTTTTTTTTTTTTTTTTGACAGCTAGAGTTAGATCATGAGCATGAGAGAGAGAGAGAGAAGAGAAAGGTCTTCCTTCCATTGGTTCACCCTGCAAATGGCTGCCACGGCTGGTGCGCTATGGCCGGCACACCGCGCTAATCTGAAGCCAGGAGCCAGGTGCTTCTCCTGGTCTCCCATGGGGTGCAGGGCCCAAGCACTTGGGCCATCCTCCACTGCACTCCCGGGCCACAGCAGAGAGCTGGCCTGGAAGAGGAGCAACCAGGACTAGAACCTGGGGCCCATATGGGATACCGGGGCCGCAGGTGGAGGATTAACCAAGTGAGCCACGGTGCCAGCCCCAGAACCAGCCTCTTTCTTTGCTCAGCCATCACCTCTTCTCCACCCAGCCCATATTGCCCTGTTCCTGGGGTTCATGAGCCTCTCTTCCAGTTCCCTCACTCACTCGACTGCCCAGGCTCTTGAGTTTACCTTTCACTCTCGTCCCGCAGAGCCTCTCAGGAGCCTCCCCGCTGACGTGAGTCACTGAGGCCATCAAGTCCTCTGCAGGTCTTCCTCCACCCACCACACTGACTGCTCTTTCTCCTTTGGGTTCACTCAGCATTTCTCCTGCAGCACTTGGAATACAGGCTCTGCACTTTCCCCCGCATTTGGGATAAAGGCTCAGCACCTTCCCTGCATTTGGGATGTAGGCTCAGCCCCCTCCCTGCATTTGGGATGTAGGCTCAGCACTCTGCACTTGGGATATTACATTTAACACAGTGACAGTTAAACAAGAATCCAGCTTTGAAGAAAGCAGTCCAGTCAGTGCCTGCCATCATGTGTCTAAATCACATAAGGCTGTCCCAGACGAATTCATCTATAGCATTTGTAATTATGTCTCCATTTTTGCTTCTCACTTATTTTGCCTTCTTTCTGTTTCATCAACTAATCCTTCCAGAGATATTACACATTGTGAGTGCATTGTTGGTCTTCCCTATTGTATATTTGTTTCCCATCCGATTCACTTCTATCATTATCTTCGTTACTTCTATTTTCTTTGGGTATATGCTGTTCTGCTCTTCTGACTTCTAAAATTGAATGCTTTGTTCATTAATTTTGAGCTTTTCTTATTTTCTGATATAAGTACTTAATCCATGAATTTCTCTCTAGGTACAACCTTAACTATGCCACATAGTTTTGATGCATAAATTATTACTACCATGTAATTGTAAATGCCTTGTAATTTTTCCTTTGGCACACAACTTCCCTGAATGAATACAGTTGGCCTTTTGTAGTCATGGATTCCGCATTCCCAGACTGAACAAACCATAGATCAAAAATATTTGGAAAAATATTACATCTGTAGTGAATATACAGACTGCTTTTTTTTCTCTTCATAATCCCCCAAACAATATAACATCTGTTTACAAAGCATTTATAATACATTAGGTACTATAGGAAATCTAGAGATGATTTAAAATATACAGAAGGATGTGAGTGGGTTATATGCAAGTTGGTTCACTTTAGGTAGAGACTTCAGCATCCATGGATTTTGGTACTTATGCGGGTACTAGAGTGAAATTCCCTACAGATATCAAGGGGCAATGGTATTTCTCCATCTTCCAACTTCCAAACATATGGGTGTTTCCTAGTTGTCTATGTTATTATTCTATAATATAATTGCTTTAGGGGCTGATGTTGTGGTTAAGGTTAAGCTGCCATCTGCAGTGCCACATCCCATATGGGCACCTATTCGAGTCCTGGCTGCTCCACTTCTGACCCAGCTCCCTGCTAATGTACCTGAGAAAGTAATAGAAGATAGTCCAAGTGCTTGGGACTGAAAAAAGCTCCTGGATCCTGGCTTCGGATCAGTCCAGCTCCATCCATTGTTGCCATGTGGGGAATGAACCAGCAGATGGAATCTCTCTCTCTCTCTCACTGTCTCTCCCTCTCTCTCTGTAACAATGCCTTTCAAATAAATGAATCTTAAAAAAAGAAAACTGCCCTATAAACATGTACATATATTTATACATATATAATTGCATATAGTTAGAGAATGTTGTCAGTGCTGTAATGACCCTTTGACATGAGTTAAGATCTTGTCAGTACACAGTGAATAAACATTTCATATATTCATATATTCTTGAGAGAATGTGTGTTCTACAGTTACTGGCTATAGTCTTCTACAGATGTTTATTAAATCAAAATGTTTATGTGTTGCTCAAATACTCCATATCCTTACCAATATTTCCCACCTCTAATCCATCGGTTACTAAGTGAGGTAGGATAAAATCCCAAATATTATAATAGACTTCACTATTCAAATTCTGGCTGTTTTTGTTGCAGAGATTATAAAGATAGGTTACATTTTAAAGTTGCAATGTATTCCTAATCATTTTTTTATAATGTGCTACCTTCATCTTTGGTAATGCTTTTATCTGAATTAATATAGCAATCTCAGATTTATTTTGATTAGAATTTGCATGGGGTATCTTTTCTATTTTGTCTTTTAATCTTTCCTGTCCTTAGGTTTTAAGTATACCTTTTAGAAAGAACATTTAGCTTAATTTTTAATCCAATCTGATACTTTTGTGTTTTGATCAGAGAAGTTAGCTTACTTACATTGATAGTGATTAATCTTACACTGAGATTTATTTCTATCATCTTATCATATATTTTGTTTTGCCCTGCTATTTTCTGTATCTCTTTTTAAGTATTCTTCTATCCTCTTCTTTAAGATTAAGGATTTTTGAGTTGGGCAAGATGGCGGAATAGGAAGGGAGCACATTGATAGTTCGGCAAGACACAGGTTAATAAAAGTGGAGATACTGCAGGGTCAAGGAAGAGTAGGGGAAGAAACAGCAGAGGAAACTCTTCCGGAACTAGTGATTCACAGTGGACCTGCGTGGAGAGCGTGGGAGCACAAGTTCGGGACACCAGCAGCAGACTCAACACACCAGCGCTGGAACGCGAGGTGAGCCGAACCTCAATAGCCCGAGACACCAGCGGGCAAGCGGAAAGAGGAGACTAGAGGGAACGAGGCTTGAAACCACCGTGGTGAAAAGTTCACCAGACTAACTAGAAGAGAGAGAGGAAAAAAAAAGTGACTGATACAGACACGAGTTTCTCTCTCTCTGTTCACCCCTCAAAGGCTAGCAAGACAAAGAGCAGGCACCATTTTGGACATACGTCATAAGCAGGGCGACCTCAGGTCTGCACCGGCCCTGAGCCTAGCAGAAAAACCTGACTCTGGGGGGAGGGGTGAAATAACAGGAGATTAGGATCTAACTTGGCAACCCAGTGGGAGACTGCAGGAGAATTGGAGCCAACACTGAGGGCAGCACAGATTCCCTGTGTGGTCCTTGGGAAAGAGCTTCCAATCTCTGGCTCCTGTGTGTATATCATTCGCCTGCTAACTACCTCCAATTACGTTCAGCTGTGCGGAATTACTTCCCTTTTGAATCCAAAAAAAAAAAAAAAAGAAAGAAACAAAGAAAGAGAGAGAGAGAGATTTACCACACCTAACCTGGGAGTGCCATCTTTGACATGCCCTCAACCCTGAGGAACCAAACACAGCTCTCAGTCCACACCCATCTCAAGCCTCTAAGGCTCCACCGAAAGCAGACAGTCCACTTAATCTAGAGACATAGTGTAACAAGAAAAAACACCACAGTGAAGAAATCAAAGAATATCTCCACAATGCCAAACAAACGCAGAAACCGAGGTAACAAGAACAAGGAAGACACTATGATGCCCCCAAATGAAAAAGACACCCCAATTCAAGATTATGAAGATGATGAGATAGAAGAAATGCAAGAAGCAGATCTCAAAAAATTGATAAGAACATTAATAAGTTCTCAAAAACAAATTCTTGAACTACAGAAATCCTTAATGGACAAGATAGAAAACCTCTCTCGTGAAAATGAAATATTAAGGAGGAATCAAAATGAAATGAAACAACTAGTGGAACAAGAAACTGTGATAGTGACGAGAAATCATAATGAAATGAAGAATTCAATAGATCAAATGACAAACACATTAGAGAGCCTTAAAAACAGAATGGGCGAAGCAGAAAAGAGAATATCAGACTTAGAAGACAGAGAACAGGAAAGGAAACAGGCAAACCAAAGAAAAGAAGAAGAAATTAGAAATTTAAAAAATGTTGTCGGGAATCTACAGGATACTATTAAAAAACCTAACATTCGGGTTCTAGGAGTTCCTGAAGGCATGGAGAGCGAGAAAGGATTAGAAGGCATTTTCAGTGAGATACTAGCAGAAAATTTCCCAGGTTTGGAGAAGGACAGAGGCATCTTAGTACAGGAAGCTTATAGAACCCCTAATAACCATGACCAAAAGAGATCCTCACCACGACATGTTGTAATCAAACTCACCACAGTGAAACATAAAGAAAAGATTCTAAAATGTGCAAGAGAGAAACACCAGATTACTCTCAGAGGATCTCCAATTAGACTTACAGCAGACTTCTCATCAAAAACCCATAAATTGAAGCTGCTAAAATCAATCAAAGATACATTTTAATTTGTGTGACCTGAATCTGTGTATCATATGTTTTAAACTTGTTGGTAGAAAGAAACTAAAAACATTTTAGATGGTTGTGCTTAAGTTTACTGGTTAAACAAACTACACCATGTTAGATATTTAAGAGGTGTTTCCAAATACATGATTCTTAAAATTTCTAGAAGGCATTGGACCTTCTAATAAATGTTTTCTTAAGTTGTTATCTAATGGTTGAAATGGTTTGCTAAGTACTCATGCAATATTGCTGTTGTCAGCAAGAGATCTAGGACTTGCTCCCTCATTTCTCTATTCTAAGCCCAACTTGTTCTTTCATTTCTCTATTCTCTTCAAGGTAGGAAACTAATTCTATTATGAAGGAATATGTAGGATGCACAATTTAGTCTTTAGACCTTATAAAAGAGATGGCTAACATTTTTCTGTAATAGCATAGCCAAAATAAGAATTTAAATAATAATCTTATAGCTAGATTCACTTCGCCATCAGCAAAGTATACAGTAAGTAGAAAAAACCTCCCTTTCAGACCAAAGGGAAAGAAAGTTTTAAAGTGAGAATATAATTTTCCTCGTGGACATTGTCTACCTTAGAAAAACTACTATAGAACATGCTTGTGACTACAGTCTTGTAGTTCAGGCCACCGAAGATTAGAGATGGGACACGGGCACTCCCTTGACTTGCATCCTCTGGTCTGCTTTAACACAAACCAGGAGGGAAAGAAAGCTAGGCATCAGAAGCAATGGGTGGCAGGCCTATTAATGGCTGATCTGTATAGTGATCTGCCCTCAAGGAGACCCAACAGGCCAGTCCACTGCAGTGGCTTTCAATGTGGTAAGCCTGGGCTTCAGCAGAAGTCAGCTTGTGAAGAGCCCTGGCAGCTCTGCCAAGAGTTGGATCACTGGAAATGGACCTGCCCTGGAGTCGAAGGATGCCCAGGTCAGAGCCACAGATCTTATTGGCTCTAAGCTGAAAAGCCCTTCACTCAGCCCAACTTCCAAAGTGACCACTGCAGCTGAAGGTATGGTCAAGTAGGGTCAGCAACATTGCAGGCAGAACTGTAAATTTCTTGTTAGAGATGCCTCCTGCCTTTACCTGGCCAGCTCTCCTCCCAGGCCAGCTGGGTAGTGAAGGTCAACAGAGTGCCTTCCCCTAGGAGGTTCACACCTCCCTTAGGATATACCCCATGTGAAGAGATAGATAGGTCTGGGCCTCTTAACTTACAAGGCCTAAAGCCCAACAGATTATTATCAAGCCCCTTCTATCAGGTTCTATTTGCCTCTCAATCAGAAAACTTAATTGTAGCTTAGACAGCACCTTTCTTAGCTCTTCTAATAATGACTCTGTCCTTTGTTCTAGACCCTGTCTAGCGCACTTGGGCCTCATTCCTTTGAAATCATAACCTCTACTCTACCACCAATGGCTCTACTCCCAACCTGTGTGTACTGATGGTCCTCTTCCCCGCTTAATGCTGTATAATTGTTCAAACCTGGTAAATGCCACTCTTAGGATCATTGGTTACTATCCTCACTCTGTCTTTTATGACCTTGTCTAAATATGATCAGTGTCGGCAAACTTGGAAGGCTTCCATAGCCTTGGCAACTCATGACGACAGCCTAGGGTGGTTACTGGCGCCATAAACTAGAGTGTCAATTTGTTGGGTCAACAACAGGAGCCACTGTGCAGTTGCTCCTCATGCGGGATCTCTGTCCTTAATGTGCTGTACATTGTGATTTAATGCTATAACTAGTACTCAAACAGTATGTTTCACTTTGTGTATCTATGTGGGTGCAAACTGTTGAAATCTTTATACTAAATTGATCTTCTGTATATAAAGAGAATTGAAAATGAATCTTGATGTGAATGGAAGGGGAGAGGGAGCGGGAGAGGGGAGGGTTGCGGGTGGGAGGGAAGTTATGGGAGGGGGAAGCCATTGTAATCTATAAGCCGTACACTGGAAATTTATATTTATTAAATAAAAGTTAAATATATATATATATATATATATATATATATATATAATGAACAATCTTAAAGTAAAATAAATAAAATAATTTCATTTAAAATGAAAAAAAAAGATTAAGGATTTTTTTGTTCATATTCTATTTCCTTCACTTGAAAACTGTGTGCTATTTGCTCTATATTTTTCTTTCTGTGGTTACCCTAGCGATTTTAACATAAAAGGAGATGTAAAAGATCAAAGTCCAAAGATGATGAATATTGTGGCTCTTTTCCTGAGAATTTCAAGAATACAGAACATTTTAACTCTGATTCTCAGTCCAATCCTTAATTATTTTCATTTTATTCTGTTTCTCCCAAAAAATCATATGCTATTTTTATAGAGTACATTTTGCCTAGTTTTTGTCCACCTGTTAACCAGTATCTTTATTATGATTACTTCCTGCTCCCAAGGCCTTCCATCTAGATGATTTGAAGGTCATCTCTAAGATAGCCTTTAATTAACATGTTTCTTGTTTATTTATATTGGTCTGAAAACTCTCTTTTTTATACTTTATTACTGAAAATTTTCTCTAAATACAGACCTCAAAATTGAGCTATTTTCTTTCAGAACATAGATTAATTATTCTATTATTCTGTTGCTGGTAAAAAGTATAAATACCATTTTTTGTTGGCAATGTGTCATCTCACTCTCTGGCTGCTTTTAAGATCCTTCTTTTGTCTTTGATCTTTTGAAGTTTTTCAGGATAGGTGTGGATTTATTTTTATTCTGCTTGATATATGTTTGGCTACCTGATTGTGGGGATTTGTGTTAAGTCATTCAGAAAAACTCCCAGTAGTGATGCATTTTAAATACTGACAAATTTCCATTCTTCCTATAATAACTGTCCAAATCTCTGAATGGATATATGTTAGACCTTCCGACTCCATCCTCCTTATCTCTAGTGTACACCCAGATCTCTCGAGTCTGCATTCCCCACTTGTTACTTACTATTACCATTTCGTTGCTGTTGACTTCGCCTTTACTCCACTAAATCTCTATCTGGCTCTATCTGCCATGCTCTTTAATCTGTCCACTGGGTTTCTGATTCATTATGACCCTTTTCAGTTCTAGAAATTCAATCTGGTCATTTTGCTTAAATCATTTTGATCATTGTTTATAGTTTCATGTTCCTTTTTCATATTTAAGGCTTTCCTTTCATGTTTCAAATATAGAAAATATGGCTATTTTGCATGTCTTATAATTTCAATAACTGAAAATTTTACAATCCTTATTCTGCCTTTTCTAAGTTTTTTCATACAGTCTCTATTCTTACTATCCTGCTTCTTGGTGTATTTTATGGTTTTTGACAGAACTTTTAGTTGGCTTTGCAACTTCATATTTTGAGATTTTTAGGTGTGGTTGCAGTTTTTTTCCAGATGCAGTAGAAAGACAACCCAGCTTCTGATTAACATAGAATCATTTTCAATCAAATTCCCTACTTATTTTGGATTATATAGGTGACATGAATCTTGACCTCAGACCCACATGAGGGCTAGGCATTGGCTATTAATTCTCAGGGAATACTTCCTCCCTTCATTTAATCACCAGAGTTAAATTGTTATTCTCTTTGCACTTGCCTGCATTCTTTCTAATTTACCTTCACATTCACAATGCAGCCGTTAGGGTTCTATGTTTGTATGGAGGATCCAGTCAGACAGCCTAACTTGGGCAGGGCACGTTTCACCTATAACTTCCCAGTCCCCTTTCACCATTCAGGTGAATTCAATATCATTAGTGTCAATATTAGCACTTATGTACCTGCCATATTTTCTACTCTCTCTTCACTTGACCTCTAAATATCCTTACTATAAGTCATGTCTGCAGAAAATTAAATGTAAGCATTGTTTATAATTCATGAAGTGTTTTATTTGTTGCAGTCAGTTTTGTTGGTCAAGGTTTTTAGTTTGCACTCTGCCAAAAACTTAGAGCTACCTTCCAATTGATGCATAAGCTCTGGAGTGGAGCATGAATGTCTTTGACACAGGGAAGGCTCTGAAATGGTAGAGAAGTGAAGATTAGCATCGATCTACTTCTACCTCTGACATTCAAATAGTCCAATTCCAGTTTAATTCTGGAAATAGGCTTAAATCTGTATTTGTGGATTTGTGCAATTTCTCTTAAATCTGGCCTTTATTTCTTACCATGTTGGTTCCCAATTTAGCTACTTTCTCCTTTCCTAACCTGACATTATAGAATTGAAATGATGGCTTCATTCTGGAAGATTAGTTTCAATTTTATAAATTAATGGGAAATTCCTTCTTTTGCTTATTCTTTTGGTCCATATCTTCACCTCTGGCTTAGGATTTATTCTCTACCCATGTATTGATCTGTTACTCTGTATTAGACACATCCTTGTTGCTTAACAGGATCACAAATCCTCAGAGGAACTCTGAGAGCCTTAAAGAGATGAAATCTCACCCCTTCCAGAGCACGACAACCTCACCTTGAATCTATGCCTGTCTGCGTCTGGTATATCCAGTCCTGGGCTCTAAGTGTGGTACATAGACAAGCAGCTTCAGCCTCAACTTGGAGCTGAATAAGAAACTCTGACGGTGGATATCAGTAGTCAACAATCTGGATTTTAACAAGCTCTGCAGGTGACAAGTCATAGAACTTGAGAATCACTATTCGATCACACTAATATTTGATCTCTGATTTACTTAATAAAATCAGAGTTTTACTGACCCAGATTCCTGATACTAAAAGAGATCATTAGGTTTTTAAGAGCCACTAGACTCAACTCACTTACTTGCATGATCCAGATGGATCGACAGTAAAACAATTAGGATATCATTAGACATAGAGCATAGCTTTCTCAGTGTAATATATGTTTTCTGTTTTTTATAAACTGTTTGCAACAGCACTGCTGGCAGATCCTCCTTACTTCCCCGTCTTGCATTTAGGCAAACATAGCAAAATTATGAGAGAACACCAACTCCAACCAATTGGTTCACCTTGTGGCTGCAAAGGAGAAACAGAGCACAGGGCTACAGGATTGAGCAGCATTAAAGTCCTCCCATAGCACCTCAGAGGCAGGAGATGAGCTGAGAAACAGCATTCCTTATGGGAATGAGCCTGGGATCCACAAAAATAAAGGGAGGAGGGGGAGGAGAAGTGAATCAAACTCAAAGGTTCAGCTGGGCAGATCCTGCCAGATGTGGGTAGAAAGGTTCCCCCATAGGGCCGATGTTGTGGCATACAGGTAAAGCCACTGCCTGCAAAGCTGGCATCTATTCATGCCCCAGCTGGTGCACTTCTGATTAGCTCCCTGCTGAATGGCCTAGGAAATGCAACGGAAGATGCTCCAAATGTTTGGTCCACTGCCCCCCACGTGGGAGACCTGGACAAAGCTTCTGATTCCTACTGTTGGCCCCAGATCCGACTGTGGCAGCCATCTGGGGAGTGAACCAGCAAATGGAAGATCTCTCACTCTCTCTCTCTCTGTAACTTTGACTTTCTAAATAAATAAATAAATCTTTAAAAAAAAATCCCCATAACAGTTATTGTCATCTAGCCCAAGACTAAAACCTCGCTGGCAGAAATATAAAATAATGAGCAGAAAAGGGGAGGTTAGTCTAGGAAATAAACTAACCAACCCAAGTTTTGGTTATCTTTCTTCTCCATCAGAACTGTTAGGAGAGAAATCTACACACACACGAGGGAAAGAACACACTCTGAACTCATTTGTCCTTGTGATTTATCTGATCTTTTTCTGCTTGCCATATGTGCCATCATACGTGGATGTGTGTTTGACAGGTAGAAATCATGCAGAGCACCTTCACCAAGTGATCTGTGGAGAACCAGCACCAACAGATGAAGGAACAAGACATCACTGGAAAACCGAGCATGCTGTAATTTATTTTCACAGCAAAAATGAGAACGGGGTGAATCTGGCTTTTGAGATGGTATTTAACTTAAATGATTAAAATTAAGAGTCAATGCCGAATTACAGAACCTTGGGCAATCAATTCACTTTGTATGTTTTGGGGGTGAGAAACACAAAATTCTTTCTGGACACTTGGTGAACAGGAAGGTCCCAGTGTGAATTGCACCTTGGAAGCTAGGAGAATTCCCCTTGACATCTCCAAAAGGAGACTGAGCCTGGTGTCTCCACTTTGTGCTCACACTCAGATTGCATCAATATACTCATGGCAGAATAGAAAGTGCCACCATTTTCTGTCTCTGACACAGAACACATTTATTTGCCTACTCAACTGCCAAACTTGTTATTTCTCAGAAAAAGATAAAGGGTAACTCAGGGTTAGTAGTAGGGAAAAAAAATTCTGGTAGCATAAATAATGGCCAATCCAGATCATTTTCAAGAAAGAAGAAAAGAGGAATTGAACCCTCATGGACTACCCCATAAGATGTCCACCTCCTATTCTCCAGCATCTGTGATCTGCGAATAACACTACATTGACATGACACATGGCCACTAGTCAGATGACCTTAAGGTAGAACAAACACCCTGAATTACCCAGGTGGACTCAATGTAATCACAAAGGCCCTTGAAAATGGAAAAGGAAGATGTGAGTAGAGAAGGGAGAAGGAAGAACTAGACAAATGACAACACAGGAAGGACTTGGCCCCAGTGTCGGGGCTTTGAAAACGGTGAGCAAGATCATGAGCCCACGAGAGTTCCAGAGGCTGGAAAAGCAAGGAAACAGAGTCTCCACTAGAGCGTCCAGAAACACCTTAGCCTTAGCCCAGGGCAACCCCGAGAGACTTCAGATGTGTAGAATCACCAGTCAATCAAGCTGTGTTGCATGAAGCCACTCAGTTTGCGATCATTTGGCAGAGTGGCAGGGAAAACTAACACATTCCCACTCAGAACATAATCTTCCTCTCCCCAAAGATAACAACTCTAAATTCTAACATAAAAGGTTGATTTCACTTTTTAAAAAAATCTTTGTTAAGTGAAATGACATCATATATATTCTTCTGTGTCTAAATTTCTTTGCTCTTTATCTTTTGTGAATACATAGGAAATACCTTTTTATTTACCCATGCTGCTGCTGATGGACAAATTTGAGGCTATTAAACATAGTCAATCAAGGAAACATTCTTTTTGTAGTAGTATCAAAAAGAATAAAACACTTAGGAATAAGCTTAACTAGGGAGACAAATACTTATACACTGAAAACTATAAAATATTGCTGAGATTTTGAAGAGACAAAGAAGTGAAAAAATATTCATGGTCATGGGTTGAAACAGCGTAAAATAAAAAGGACAATATTACCTATAGTAATCTACAATTTAATACAATCTCCATCAAAATCTTAGTGGCATTTTTAAAAAGAAATATGAAACCCATCCTAAAATTCATTTGGTATCAAAATACCCTGACTAGCCTAAACAATATTGTAAAAGAAGCATAAATTTGGAGGTATCACGCTCTGGTTTTAAAATTTATTATTAAGTTACAGTAATCAAAATGGTATAGTACTGACACAAAGACAGACATATAGACCAATGGAATAGACAGAAGACTCAGAAATAATCTTTGCAGATATGGTCAAATAATTTTTGAAAAAGACACAAACCATTCATTGAAAAAAGGTCTCTTCAGCAAGTGGTGTTGAGAACATTAGAACCCACATGCAAAAGAATGAAGTTGGACCCTTTCTTTACTCCATGTATAATATTTAATTCAAAATGGATCAAAAACCTAAATGTATGACCAAAAATATAAAACTGTTAGAAGAGAATGTGAACAAAAAGCCACATGATATTAGATTTGGCAACAATTCCACGACCATGATACCAAAATTATATACAATAAAAAATGAAAATAGATAAATCAGAATACATCAAAAACTTCTGAGCCTGGAGTTGTAGCACAATCATTTAAGCCACTGCTTGCGATGCCAGTATCCCATATTTCAGTGTCAGTTTGCTCCACTTTCAATTCAGCTCCTTGCTAAACATGCCTGGGAAAGCAGCAGAGGATGGCCCAAATGCCTGGGCCCCTGCCACCTAAGTGGGAGACTCAGATGAGTTCCAGGACGCCAGCTTCAGCCTGGTCCCTCCCCAGCCACTGCAGCTACTTGAGGGAATAAATCAGCAAAATCAGCAAATGAAAGATTCTCTCTCTCTCTCTCTCTCTCTCTCTCTCTCCTTTTCCTTCTCCCTCCCTCTTCCTCTTTTTTCCTCTCTCTTCTTCTCTTTCTCCCTCTCTTTGTGTTTCACTCTACCTTTCCAATAAATAAATATATAATTTTAAAATTTTTTAAAAGATTTTACTTATTTGAGAGGTAGAGTTATAGACAAAGAAGAAAGAAAGAAAGAGAGAGAGAGAGAGAGAATCTTTCATCTTCACTCCCCAGATGGCTGCAATGGCCAGAGCTGAACCTATCTGAAGCCAGGAGCCAGGAGCTTCTTCTAGGTCTTCTACATGAGTGCAGGGACCCAAGCACTTGGGCCATCTTTCACTGCTTTTCCAGGCTATTGGCAGGAAGCTAGATTGGAAGTGGAGCAGCCGGGACTTGAACCAGCACCCATATGGGACACTAGCACCACAGCTGGAGGCTTAGCCTACTATGCCACTGCACCAGCCCCCTTTTTTAAAACTTAAAACTTCAGTGACTCACAGGATACAGTCAACAGAGTAAGAAAAATATTTGTAAATCATATGTCTAATATGGGGATAATATATATAATATAGAAACAACTCCTACAATTCAACAATAGCAATAAAAATAAACCAATTAAAACATGGGAAAGGACTTGAACATATGTTTCTTCAAAGATGATATGCAAATGACCAATAAGCATAGGAAAAGATGCTCAACATGATTAATAACTAGAAAAAATGAAAATCAAAACCAGAATACCCATTTAGGATGGCTACTATCAAAGATACACACACACACACACACACATACACATACACACAGAGACATATGCACATACACACACTCCAATAGTGAGTGTTGGTGAAGATGTGGAAGAGTTGGGACACTTGTGCAATTTCCAAAGCTGCTATGGCAGAACCCAAGTATCTCTGACTTCATGCTCATGAACCTATTTTCCTAGATGACAGGGTTAAGTTTCTGAAGTGATAGTGACTGCCTAAGTTGCAGCATAATGAGAATGTGAAAGTACAAACCATCCTTCTCTCAGGAATCAGGAGCACTAAATCCAACTATCTAGCAGATCACAAGTGAACTTGGCTAATAACATCAATTTAAACGAGGCAGAGAGCATCATATGTCTTCTTCCTTAGCATACACACAGTCATCCTCACTGCACATGCCCAAATAGTTTCAAAGGTACCTGATGGGTCCTTTCACCAACAGAACCAAATATACCTCCAAGAATCTTATTTTTCTTAGGAAACTAGATCTAAATATAGGATGAACCCCTCTTAGAGGTAAATCATAAAGAAGCTTGTTCTTGTACAGTCAAGATCCTTTCAATGATCCAGTCTCTTTGCTTGAATAAGACTTTGTCCATTCTCAAACCTCCTTTTTAATGCAGTTCTTTGGCCACTTAGTACATGTCAGACACCGTGATGGCGATAAAATACAGATCAAAATTACAAACTCCCTGTTCTTGTGTTTACAGTTTAGCTTTAGTTTCTCACCATCACATAAAGGGTGTGCTGGTGAATGTTTCAGAGTCAGCTCTCTATGGAGAAAGAGAAGACTCTTATTTTTAGCTTTTGCCCATTTGTTTTATATAAAAACTCCCACCACGACTGTTCTCAAGCTCTCAAGGTGATGTGACTGGACACCGAGTTGGCAAGAGATAGACACAGTCACATCTTCTGAGACAGCCTAAGCCACCTCCAGCTCACCACTGAAGATAACACAAGGTAGCTGTGAGACACGTGCTGAAGCCAAGGAACCTGTGCTACAAGAGACAGCACAAAGCAACCGGACTTGCCCTCCACGGTCACAGCACGGTCCCTAAGGAGATCTGAAGTGTGAGTCGATACTCACCAGGCAAAGAGAAGGCAACGAAACAGCACCCTGTGCAAACAATCTAGCCACGGAGCCTGGCTCACTCACTTCTACCACAAGTGAGCTGCAACAGGAAAGTATCAGGTGAGGAGCTGGGGGTGGGTCTGCATCCTAACCTAATGGGCATGTTCCATTCCTCACTTTCCTACCACTGGCAGAAGCTAGAGAATGCTTAAACCCAGGGGGAAAGATGCACTTGAAAGCCCTTGGGAGAGCATTCCTCAGAGTTGCTAGAGCGGCCAGCAGCATTTGCATCCACTTGGTGGATGCCAGGGAACAAGAATCTGCATTTCCAGGCACCCAGCAGCCTTGCTCAGCTATTCTCAGTCACTGACACAGCTTTTCCCCCTAAAGTTTGAGATGTTTTTCCATATTAAACTTTTTAAAAATGAGGGGGAAAATGGTACAAATTGAGAGAGGGAGGGAGAAGAGAACAGAAAATGATTGCACATTGAAATAAATGTGCTACTTGAGAAAATTATAAGTGCCTAAAAACAGGAGTTGATAATGAAAGTGCCTTCTCAAGCATAACTATAGCATCACTACTCCAATGCTAAAATACAATAAAGCGTCCTCCTGAATCTATGGAGCTAGATTTAATAAGATGGGTGGTGCATTACATAAATGCCAACTGATTATTAAAGATCTTTTCACTGTGGATTTACAACTATGTCATCAAATAACTGAACAGTATTCAGGTGTAATAAGACCCATATGAGAAACTTAATTTAAAGTAATGCAAAGAACTAAAAACACTATTACAAATAGACCATGAAAACTTGGAAAATAGATAAGTGGAAAGGCAAAAAACATCCCATCAAATTATTGTCAATAGTAGGGGCTGATTCCATGAGGGAGGACAAAATATCATTTACATCTGCGTCAACTAAAGAGCTATTCAAACGCGCTACAGCATGACAGAATGGCACACTAGGTATGTCAATGTGCCCTCCCCTAGGAGCCCAACATGCCTCCCCCCTTTCTTTCCCTCTGGAAAGAAAATTGGCTTTTTAATGTGAATTTTCTGTAGTGGAGAAACATTTGAGTTTCTTGGAAATTGTTTTTACAAAGCAAAGTGAGCTCCAAGAGCAAAGGGGCTCAGGGTCTGTACCCCTAAACTTAGGATGTGCAGGTAGCAAGGGATAAGAGGTGAGAGCTGAGGGGAGAGAAGGAAAAGACCCTGTGTAAGAGTCAGAAAAGTGAGTTCTTGGGGGGGGGGGGGGGCTTCTCTCTCTCTCTCTCTCTCACTGTGGGACATGGAACCAGTTACTCCAAATGCTTAGGCCTCAGCAGTTTCCTCAAATACAAAACGAAAGGGTGAAGCTCCAAGATATCTAAATGCCCAATGAGTACTGCAAGGTTTTGTCCTAGCCTTGGGCCCACTGCTGACATTCCTGGGAGCATAAGAAACCCTTTGCAGAGTCATCAGATGTCCTCAGAGTGGAGGGAGCCTTCCAGGGTCTTGGTTTCTATGGTTCTTTGCGGTTCTTGAAGCCCTCGCACTGTATCCCGCCCACCTCCTAGTTTAGTCAGCAAGGAAAGAGTTACTGTTTCCACCACAGAGTTGAAGCTGCTGAACTCAGGGGCTGGTGAGGCTGCCTGCCCAAGGGGGTCCTGGCTGAAGGTAAGGCCCAGGGCTCTCCACAACTCGGTGCCAACCTGGTGGGCAGTGGTACACGTACCTTATCTACACATGCAGGACAAGCTGGGCACAAGAGCATCCCAAGACAAGAAGCCCAAGCAGTGTGGCTCGGGGGAGACAAATGAGTTCACAGCGCTAGAGCCTGGCTGTCACTTGCCTTTGGCCCAAAATAGGCAAAGAGGATGTTGTAGAGATGAAACAAGAAATGCTCCCCCCACAAAAATTGGAAATACTGACAAAGGATTCCATTTTTAGTCCACATTTCAGATACCTTGTCCTTAGTCACAAGAGACATGTAATTTGTCCCTGAGATTCTAGCTCTTAGGCCTTGGTTACTTGAGGCTTTAGGCTAGGATATGCGATATCCCTTGTCAATCCCAACTGCTTTAGGACCTGTGGGTGACCCCCCACGCTGCCATCCAGGAGCACTTGCTTCCCCTCCCAAAAGGTTTCCGTGGGAGAAAGAAATTCCCTTTAAAATCTACAAAGCCCTTCTTCAGCACCTGTAGGAAAGCAGTCATTTCAGCCAGGAAGGAAAGGGGGAGTGGAAAGCTACCAGAAGAAAATCAGGAGAGAGGGAAAATGGCTATTTCCACCGCACTCCATCCTTACTGTATTTCAGTGGCCAGGCTCACGGCGGCTCTGAGCTATAGAGGGACATCCGTCAGCCCTGATCAATACGTGCGGTGTTAGTCATGGATGATAAATTTGAAAGGGATTATAACTGTAAACAGTGATCAATAGAGACTTGCTAGAGGAGACAGAGAGGAAAAAACAACCTTAAAATGTTACACGGTTAATAAAGTAACGGGGGGAAGGGTCACTCTTAAAGAAAACTCGGAGAGCCCCACGGTGTGCCCTGACCCTTCTCTTCTGGGAGGTGGGACAGGAGGGGCAGAGGATGCGAAGGTTCCCCCCCAGTCTTTCTCACCAGACGACGGCGACTACAAGGGTGCCTGATTAATTGGCGGTGCATTTGCCGATCCCTCTGCTTGGAAGGCACATTCCCCATTAGCATGTGGTTGGAGATTTGTTTCTGGATCTGAGCTGGCATCCCTCACAGCCCCCAGAGTGCAGCTTGCCCTTTCCCCACGCCGCCCTCCCTGCCCCGCTGGTGTCTTCTCCCCTCCTCTGGCTTCACCGCAGGCACATGACGGAGCAGTGCGTTCACGCGCGTGACATCCCTCTCTACAAACAAATACATCCTGAATCCAAGCAGGAGGGGGAAAAAAATGCAGGCGCCTCTGCTGCTCACCCACAGATGAATGGAACTATCCGTCTTGTCACCGGGGGTCGGTGGGAGAGGTTACTCCGAGTCTATACCTCAGCCGCTCTGCTGACGTTTGCAAGCAACTTCCTTCGAAATAAAACCAAATAAAGAGTGAAAAACAGAATGCTGCCACATCCAGCACTTAGCCGGTCCCTCCAGAACCCATCCCAGCTCATGTCTTCTCACCACCTTTGGAGCCACAGCTCCGGGCCTGACACATACATTTTTTTCCTGCTGACCTTTTAGTGTCCTTTCTGCCAGAGTGTGTAAACCATAAGCTGATATATGAAGGCAATTTTTAGTGGTGCCACTTGTATCTGAGTGATTGCACACACTTTACGTTTCTGGCCTGCCGCCCCTTCCACCTTTCGAAGATCTCTCTATTTTCTTTTAAGGGAACTGCAACAAAGGTGAAAGCAAGTTTAACTGCTTCAAGACTTTGATGGCCAGAAGCACCTGTTTGGGGGATTCGCAACTGACCAGGGCCCATCTTCAAAGCTGGAATTTCTTTGCTGCTCTAGGGATCAGCAGGGCAGGACTGCTGGGGGTGAGAAGGTGACATCAAAGCCCCAGCCCTTGCCAAAGACTTAAAGGATACTGAGTCACTGTCTCCATAAATTCTAAGAGCCAGTCCCCAGGGGTATTCCATGGTGGGAGTAGAGGGGGTAGGCAGGTGGGTGTGGAGGAATGACTAGGTGTGTTGAGCCAGAGAAGGCAGCCCTACTGGCAGGCTTACAGAGTCCCCAAACTCTATCACCCTGTCCTCTGAGCCCCCCAAAAGCCACAGCGGCTGCTTTTCACAGCTATGGGTTCAACTGCTAACCTGGATATGTCTGTCCCTGGAAGGGGCACTAACAGCAGCCATAGCGTGTGGTAGCATTTACTTTCTCTTCCAAACTAGAATGGAGGCTGGAGCAAGGCACAGCATCTCCCACCCACCAGCGCCACCACGATTGTCTCACAGTAGCTTTCAGGGGAGCAGGGAGAGGACGGCGCTGCTAAGCGATGGGAACCACAAGCTAAAGGAGGAAGTGAGGAGAGGAACTGGACTGTGCTCATTGGAGCTCAGTCTCCACGCGCGCACAGCAGGGACGTGTGAAGTCTGCCACCGGAAGGTGGCCCCTGAAGGACAAACTGTAGGACCAGTCTCACCCCCTATACCAAACTGCCCCTCCATTCCCAACCTTGGAAGTTCAGGATTCACATACATCAGGTGACCCAGGGAGTCCCACCCACTGGAGCACGGTTCAAGAAGACTCAATAAGAATTCCCTTGACTGGCAGCAAGAGTGACCCCCATGGTCACCTCCACATAGTAGGCGCCATTGTCCCAAGAGACTAGGACCAGCCAGGCAGCCAGTGAAGACGTCACTGAGAGACTTCTCTGGGCTTCTCCCATCAAGACTATGTCCTTGCCAGTGTTTCTGAATTATTTGGGAAGAACTCACAAGTAATATATAACTAATATTAAAGCTCTAAGTTTTTTTTTAAAGGAATTTTAACATGTTTAAATAAATTCTCATTCAACTTTTCCACTCAGTGTATTTAAGTGCAAGTAAGAAAGACAGCAAGGAGACACCATGAGTGGGAGATACCACCTCTGAAGAACATCTCCCACGTGCCGCTGGCTGCAGGACAGGGCTGCTGACGCGCATGGGGCCCTGTGACAAGTGTAAATTACTGTGATACTGCAGCTCCCCGCAGGATCCTCAGGGAGATGCTCAGAATTCGGACATGTGTTCAGGAGTGCTTTGAGGATGTAAAAATCATTCATGCTAAGCGTGCAACTGAGAACGAGATAAGTTACGGATTGGCCACTGGTACTGAGGGATGGTGAGGAAAAAATGGAGGGCCACACAAATAATCAGCAGGCAAATGTCTCATGGCAGACCTTGGGGAGGGAAGAACTAGCTCAAAGTCAACCTATCCAGGCTGCTCTCGCCTGCATCCCCAAAGCAGAGAGCTGGAAAGACCACAGCCAGCCACAGAGAGGAACCATGGCCGCCTACTACTTCCAGGCCAAATGCTCTTGACTGAAGATTCCAGTCCAGGGGGCTAAGGGGGACTTGGCCAGTGGTATCTGACTCTGCCAACCACCAAGAACTCCAGGGCCATGGAGGTGCTGCTGAGAGCCCTAGCTTGGGCAACTTCCCTTTCAAACAGTGGTGATGAGCTTTGAGAGGTACTCAGGTGGGGACCCAGGGAATGGCACTGGTGATAGCCCCAGGCTTGGGTTTTGGGCATAACTGCAGTGTGAGAACAAGGACTATCCCTGCCTTAGGCCTCAGCGTTCTGGGGAGCAAGAATCCTTCTGTATCAGCTACAGAGCTTGGGCACCTAGACATCTGTGCTGAAGAAACAGGAGCCCAGTGCTACCCTCAGTCCAGAGCTATCCATTACTCTTCCGTACCACGGGTCACTTATCAGGTGACCTGCTTTATCTCTGCCTTTCTCAAACATAGTGAGTGGGACTCAAGATTTGGTTGGGAATAACCAAATTAAGACTCAAAATCATTTTGGACTATCAAGGATGCTCTGCTGTCCATATAGTGGCCAAAAGCAAAGGTCACAACTGAGAAAGAAGCAGTGACGGCATCTTTAGAAGATGGACCAGTGGACAAAGTGTGTGAAAATTAGGTGAGGACACAGACAGTGACATGTTTCTGCCGTTCCCACCCTCCTGTCTCCAGCAAAGGGGTGGTTCACACTCGCTCTTGACTGTGTGGTAAATGTGACGAGTTTTCCCTAACCCAGTTCTTCACTGGCAGCTGGGAGAAGGACAGAAGAACTGCTCTTAGAAGGGCTGTCCCCTGAGAAACACAGAGAGGAGACCTTGTCCCCGGTGGCACAGGGGAAGGTGCCCATCCCACTGCTATCTGAGGTAGGGAGGACAGTGATGATCCTGGAGGTTTGTTCTGGGTGCTTGCTCAGGTTACATGAAAGAAGCTGATGTCAAAAAAGCTTTTTGTCCCTGAAGCAAAATCTCTAAAGGGACCACCCAGCAAAGCCCTTTTACTCCAACTCTGTAGTCATTCATTCATGGCAATGACATGGTAGTTTGGGTGTCGAAGGTCTCCCACAGGCCCATGTGTTAAAGGCTTGGTCCCCAGGGCAGTGGTACTGGGGGATGGTGATGTAATGAACCTTTAGGAGGCAGGGCTTAGCGGGAGGTCCTGAGGTCACTGGAGGCATGCCCTTGCAAGAGTGTTGTTATAGAAGCCTGAGTTTGAGCCCAACTTTCTCTCTCTCTGCTTCCTGGATCACCATGTGGTCCTTCCTCTACACCCTACATCCCATCTGCTGCCCTCAGAAGAGGCCAAACTAATAGGATCATGAAATCCTGGACTTGTATCCGAGACTGTGAGATAAATGTACTGGTTTTCTTTGTAATAAAGCTAGTTGTCTCTGGCATTTTGTTATACTAATACAAAGGCTGATTGATATGTTTATCAAACATTCATGAATTATATATTCAGTCCCTGCTCTACAAAGGGCACCATGCTAAAGGATGCACATGGAAGGGTAAAAATAAATATGGTCTGCACCCCATGGAGCTGACAGTCTCACCAGGAAGCTAGATGGTGAGCACATGGGAAATGTGAAATTACTACTGTGTACTGCATGGGAGGAGCCACAGTGCCAAAAGAGCTTACAGTAAGGGTAAGGGAACATAACTGAGTTAGCAGGGCAGGAAGATTTCCTGAAGAGAGAATGGAGAGTTGAGGTTGAGGAGATGTAACCTAGTGAGAAGGAGTCGGGGAAGAATTCTAGAGAGTAAGACCAGCGCATCTATTGTCCCCAACAGAGATATGCATAGCTAGGGTGTTGGTGCAGCTGGAAGGCAGAAAGCAAGAGAAGTGAGGCTGGGCTTGAGAGATGGGCTAGTTCCTGATCATGCAGTAACAAGAAGGCTGAAGCTTGAGATCTTCACCTTAAAGGCAATGGGAAGCCACTGCGGGGTTTTCAGCCGGTAAAGGAAGTAGCAGACTCAGAGTGGCAACTCAAAAACATCATCCTGGATTGTGTATGAAGCATGAATTCAAGTAAGACAAGAATGAAAGACAAAAGGAGGCTGTTGTCAGCTCCAGTAAAATTATGGTGTTGTGGACAAGAGTATTCAGATAACGATGGTGCTAAGTAGACTGATCCAAGTTATTTGAGTGGGAAGTCAACAGATCTGGGTGATGGACTGATTGAGAAAGAAGAGGGAGGTGGAGGTAACAAGGATGACTTGTTATCGTTCTTGGCCTTTTGGATAGGATCACGTGGAGGATAACCTGCAGCTTTCTGGCCACTGTGTGTAAATCATGCTCCTGGAAAACAGAACACGAAACTTCTCTGTCACAGATACATGAGTTCCTTTGGGATAAGAGAAACACTGTTGCTGGAGAAGCAAGGGAAAGGAGCAGAATGTCCTGGCGATCTGTAAGGTACACCTTCTCAATGATGGTCAGAACACCCATGCACAGCATATTCTTCCTCCATGTCACTGGTGCACAAAGCAGGTTCCCCAAGTTGAGGGGGAAGGAGAACCAGAGTCCACTTCCACCAGGACTATCTTCATTAAGTTCCATGGCCTTTCTCTTCTCAGCTTGAGGGTGTTAAACCAGATCCGTGGTTTCTTGGAGAAGCTTCTTGGCCACTGGGGTTTTGTACCCCAAGAAACACAAACACCTACCTCATCCTTCTGTGCATCTCCAAGTGATCAAATCCCATTTCTCTTTTTCATACGCTTGTCTATTTGGTTGGCTCTTATAGAAGGAGTGGATTTCCTTTGGAGGAGAGAGAGGTTTCCCAACAGCAACAACAAAAAAGTCGAAATATACCTGCTTCAAGACAGGTTTTGGATCTGAATTCTATTTTGGGTGTTATAAATAGACAAGATGGTGAAATTCTAGAAGCAGAATCTCCCTGATGCTGGCCCCCACCATAAGCAGTGAAAACAAACACCTTCAAGTTCAAGACCAATGCCAATGCATCATTCTCCCTGGGGATAGGAGTGGAGACGAAAACTCCCTCCCAGCTCTTCTTTCCATGACACTTCATTTGCCACCAATTTTTACTCTTCTGGTTTCCCTGATGCCTTCAACAAGGCCCAAAGTGAGACAAAAAAGGAAACTGCTGAGAGGAACTAGAGATTTCTCTCTCCTTCCCTGCCCCCATGGGCTGTCTCTCCAGCCTCTCTTGTGTTTGGAAGATAGGTTTCATTGCTTGAGCAACCAGGAGCTCCGAGTGCCTCTTGATTGACGCTGTCAGTTAAATGAAGAGCTCTTGTGGCAGGAATTGTCTTTTCTTCATTAAGTTTGAAAACATGCCCACGGCTAGTCTGTGATCAGCTCATCAGTAAATGGAAATTTACTGATAGACGAAAATTCATGCCAGGGTTCAGTTTCCTGCCCCAAATAAGAAGTCCTAAAATTCCCCTATTGTCATTCCCTGCAGCCTCAGACCTGAGAGGAGAGGGAGGAAGGGAGATTATGGGTTGGTCATCACTGTCCGCACAGCCTCCAATCGGAAGGCTAGAAACATGTTTTCTGCAGCACAGAGGTCTACCATCTCTGACTCGTTCAGGGACCTCCCTGGAGAACTGGCCCTCGAGGAGGGATGCTGGCCAAGTCCTGTTCACAGGGCCAGTGACTCAGCCATGCGGGATCTCCTAACACAGCCAACAGGGGCTTCAGGAGGGCTCAAGAATGGTAATGAATTCATTTACCAAGATTCTCAAATGTGTGTGCAGACAGGCCACAGGACTAGAGGCAGGCTTCTCTTCAGGACTAGTGGACAATAAAGAGAGAAAAGGAGAAATAAAAGAATTACCAGGTGTGTGTTTTGCATAGCAGTAATAAAGGTGCCACTTCAGATGCCTAAATCTCCTATTAGGATACCTGGGTTAAAGTCCTGGTTCTGCTCTGGAATTTCAGCTTCCTACTAATACACACCCTGGGAGACAACAAGTGATAGTTCAAAAACTTGGGAGACGTAGATTGGATTCCTAGCTTCTGGCTTTGGCTTAGCGCAGCCCCAGCTATTGTAGGCATGTAGAAAGTGAATCAGTATATGGGATATACCTATCTATCTCTCTCAAAGAAATAAAAAAATAGATTAAAAGATGTCTCTGTACTACCACTGGTGAATAGACTTGGGCTAAAAATAAAACTGATGTGTTTGACAAAAGAAGAAAGGAGAAAAGTGGAGCCTGGCATAGATTTTTTTTTAAAGATGCATTTATTTGTTTGAGAGGCAGAGAGGAGAGAGGAGAGAGGAGAGGAGAGAGGGGAGAGGGGAGAGGGGAGAGGGGAGAGAGAGAGAGAGTTGTCCATCTGCTTGTTCATTCCCCAAATGGCCGCAATAGCCAGAGCTGGATAGATCTGAAGCCAGGAGCCAGAAGCTTCTTCCAGGTCTCCCACATGGATACAGGGACCCAAGGACTTGGGCCATCTTCCACTGCTTTCCCAGGCCATAGCAGAGAGCTGGATTGGAAGTGGAGCAGCTGGGGCTTGAACCTAGGTCCATATCGTATGCTGGTACTACAGGTGGTGGCTTTACCTGCTGTGCCACAGCACAGGCTCCCTGACATAGATTTTTAAGCATCTGTAGAATTCCTCCCATATATTCCTTTGTTTTAGTCTGCCATTTGTTTTAAACTACTCAGCTGGCATAGTGGCTTAGTGGGTTAAACTACTGCCTGCAACACCAACATCCCATATGGGTTCTGGTTTGGGTCCTGGATGCTCCACTTTTGATCCAGCTCCCTGCTGGTGTGCCTGAGAGGGTAGCAGAGGACCCCTGTGGGAGATCCAGTGGAAGCTACTGGCTTTGGCCTGGCCCAGCCCCAGACATTGTGGCCATCTGAGGAGTGAACCAGAGGATGGTTCTCTGTCATAAACCACTCTCTGACGATCACCTCTGTGCTCTCATTCCTGTGGTTATTTGCTCATCTCTGAGGCCAAGATGCAATTGCCATGAGCTCATCCAGTGGCTTGCCAGCTGCCCCTGGTGTCCATTTGCTAACATAGGTATCTCAAGCTCACCATGACAGGCGTTTAAGAGCCAACATACAATTCCTTTATTTTATCATGAAGATGGATGCGCAGATTTTTTTTTTTAAGCTTGGAGTTACCAAGGCATAGATTTGACCAAATAGGTTTAGCAATTCAGTCAACAATAACAAAAAATTCATAAGCTGATTGGATGATTAATTATAGAAGTTGCCGTACATTTTTATAGGCTCAGACAGACAAACAAAAATTATACATAATCACCCCTGTCTTTCTCTTCTTGCCTTTTTCTCTTTCAAATAAAATAAATGCCATATTTTAGAAGAGAAGAGAGAAGGAAGGAAAATAACTTCTCAGAAAATCCAATCAGGAAGTCCCTTAATCTGCCTTAAGAAATAAAATTAAAAGAGTCCTACTTTCTATCATCAGAATCAAAGGAGACAAAAAATAAAAACAGTTTGAAAAAAGAGCAAGCATCAAAATTGCCATCAAGCCAACAGGCATCAGCTTAAGAGCTCTAACCTGCAGGTTTTCAACAATTAACTTTTAAAGTGATTGTTCACCAATCCACCTTGATTTCCTTACATGGGGCAATGTCAATATTGGCAGGCATTACTTAAAATCCCAGCTGTGCAGAGATAAAGCCATCAACACTGGGCGCCTGGGCCATGGGGTGAGGACAGGGGAGGGAGCTTTTGTCACATTGTTTGGCTCATGATTTTCATTTTCTTGTGCTGTTTTCATCTCATTGCCAAGCTTTGCTCTTTTTCTTGCCAAGTAGCATTACTTTCCACTGAACTGGAGAAATTCCCTCTGAAGCCACGTGCTGAAGTGCCCACAGCAGCTCAGCAGGCATCAGTGACCAGCCACACTGTAGCCCTGAATACCCTACCACTGTCCTCCCCTGTGTCCCCCTGTCTAGGAATTTTAGATTTCTACTGATTCCATTCAGACAAAATTTTATGATAGAGTTTTGTAAACATTGTTTCCATCATTCTATGCAAGTTTTGAGCCCATCTTTGTTCATATACTCTTTAACTAAAATTTGATGATTGTTGACATCTGCACAGAGATAGAAGAGAAATAATGACAAAAGCCTTAACAGGCACCATGGAGAGCATCCTTCTAAGATCAGAAGTCAGAACAAGTCCGCCTTGTGAGATAAAGCTTGACAGGCACCTGAAAAGAGAAGTAGAACTTAGCAGGTGAAAAACTCATAGAGCAAGAGAAGGACAACTTCCAGACAAAAGAAGAATCGTGTTTAAAGTCCAGAGGGCAGAGAAGCAGAACACGATGCATTTGAGGAATAATCATAGTAATAAATAATACCAATAGAACACTCACTGTATGCCAGACACTGTGGCTAGCTACACAGATAATATTTCATTTAATGTTCATAACAACTCCAGGAAGTATGTATTATTATTATCACTTAGATATGGTACTAGGGAAGCTAATTTCCCAAGATCAAGCAACAATTTAGAAGGATTTGAACTGTAGTTCTGCCTTGAGAATCCATCTACTGCTGCTGTGGCAGACAGTAGAAGCTTGGAGTGCAAGGCATTGTGGGAAAGATAACAAGTGCACAGGAGCCTTGCATGCATACTAAGGAGTTTGGCCATTACTCAACAGCCATTATGGATGTAGGCTGAAATTAAGCTCCCCTCAGCACCACCAAAAAAAATTAGAGAAAAGGCATCAATTTTTTTTTTTATTATACAGGATATAGCAGACTTTTCTTCTACTCAAGATTGAATCAAAGGAATTGAATTTACTCTCTTGTCTGAAACAACTAAACAACAGAAAACATCTGAGATAAACATGTTTTCAAAACATTGGTCATCTCAAGTTAGGGATCCCTGAGAGATGGGAAACAAATGAGCTAATCCTTAGGATTCCTCCAATTTTCTGCCTGCAGAGAGTACATGGTGCAAAGAGGGGCACCCACATAGAGCCCAGTGGTCTCCCTGAATTGAGTAAATGGAACTGATTGCACTGGAGACAGCTGGTGTTTTCAATGCAGGGTACCAGAGAGGGGTGTGGTGGAATGAGAAGGCCATGCCAAGATGGCTGCTAGCAAGTGAGCTCAGTTAGGAATGGCTTGGAAACCCACCTGGCAACGGAGCCTGCCTGGCAACAGGCTGTGATTGGCTAGGGCATAAACCGCGCCTTGATTGGATTGGCTGCCTTGGCTCTTTAAGCTGCTGTACCAACTGAAATAAATGAGTCTGAGAGCTGCTCACCTCTGGCCTGCTTTCACCCAACTCCTGGGGTCTGTGTGGTGACTCTGCACCTCTTGCCCCCACCACGATCCTCCTCTCAGAACAAATCCACCTCAACAGAGGGGCCAGGCACACACAGAGAGGGAATCTCCAGAGAGCTAAAGAAGACAATCCTTGAGTTGCAAATGATCAAGAATTGGAGGGAACTAACCAAGCCTAGAGATGGAGTTGGAAAGGATCATTCAAAAGAATTACAAGGAAAAGGAAATAGACCTCTTCCAGGAGTATGAAAACCTCATAATTGTAAATGAAAGGTTTTGCCTCAGTAGTGGGGAAAATTAACCCTGAACTGCTCTGATTCTGCCTGATAAAGCATAGAAACAAACCCTGTATAGTTTTCAGAATATTTTCAAGTAATTTAACAATGTCTCAGAACAATGTTCAAGAATATTTATAAGAGCATTAAAATATGTAATATCCAACCAGGTAAAATTCATAATACCTACTATCCAATTGAAAATGGTCCAGCAGGCAGAGAAGTAGAAAAATATGATCATAATAAGAAGAAAACTCAATAAACTGAAATTTATCTAGAATTGACACAGATGATAGAATTAGTAGACAAGAACATTAAAAGTGCTATTAAAATGGTATTCCATGTATTCAAGGTAAAAAGGTACTTGAGCATGTTAATGGAGTAATGAGAGATATTTTTTAAAGACCCAAATTAAACTTCTGAAGATTTAAAAACTACAATGTCAGAGCAGGTGTTGAGCCCAGTGAAAAATACCTGCATCCTTTGGGGCAAGTATTGTGGTATAACAGGATAAGACACAGCTCGAGACACCTGCCTAGCGTATCAGAATTCTGGCTGAAGGCCTAGCTACTCCACTTCCTATTGAGCTTCCAGTTAATGAATCCTGGGAAGTAACAGATGATGGTTCAAATGCTTGGGCCACTGCCACCCATGTGGGAAATCCAGATGGAGTTCCAGGCTCCTGACTTCAGCCAGGCCCAGCCACTGCTTTTGAGAACATTTGAGGAGTGAACGAGCAGATGGAAGACCACATTCTCTCTTCTTCACTTGCTCTCACTCTCTCATTCTGCCTTTTATATAGATGAAAATAAATAATTTTTAAATCAATTTTTAAAATGTCTTTATCCCACAGTGGAATGCTCAGGTTCAACTCCCAGCTCCAGCTGCCCACCAAGACAAACCCTGGGAGGCAGCAATGACAGCTCAACAAATTGGATACCTGCCAAGGAGACCTCAGTTGAGTTTCCAGCTCCTGGTTTTGGCCCCAACCCATTCCTGACTGTTGCAGGTATTTGGGGAGTGAGCCAATAGAGGGGAGTTTACAAGCTCTCTCTAATAAAAATTTTTAAAACCTGAAATGTCTGAGATGAAACATATACTATATCACATTAAGAGAAGAATAAAATGTTAGTAAATTTGGAACACAGGAATAGAAACTGCAAAATAGGAAAAAATGAACAGAATCTATGAGGTATGAGATAACTATAAAAACCCTAATATTGATATTGTTAGGTCTCTGAAAGAATGACAAAGATAATATTTGAATAAACACTGGCTGAATTTTTTTTCCAAATTTGGTGAAAATTATAAACTACAGATTCAAGAAGTTCAACAAACTCCAACACAAGAAACCCAATGAAGACTCACTAAGGCACATCATACTCAAATTTCTTAAAACCCAATGATAAAAAGAAAATATTTAAGGAAGCCAGAGGGAAAAATAGATTACATATAAGACTGCAAAAATAATAATCGAGGCAAATTTTTCTTTGGAAGTAGTGTAAGCTAGAACACAATTGAAAGGCACCTCGATAGTACCAAATGGAGGCACATTGTCAACATGGGATTCTTTACCCTGTGAAAAAACAGCTTCCAAAAATAAAGGCAAAACTAAAAACTTTTCCCAAACATATGAAAGCCTAAATAATACATTATCAATATGTCTGCATTACAAGAAATACTGAAAAAAATACTTTAAGCAAAAGGAAAATGATCATAGCTGTAAACCTACAGTCCACAAAGAAATGAAGAATACTGGAAAGGACTACTAAATGAGCAAACATAGATTTAACCTATTGTTTAAATTACTACAGAGACAACTGACTATTTAAAACAAAATACTTTAAACTTGTTTTGAGTTTTACACTATACATAAAAGTGAATATATGATGAGTAGCACAAAGGCCGGGAGAGAAGAAAAGCAAGACCACTATGTGAAGTCCATGGACCACAAATACAGCAGTATCACATCACTTGATGATAGACATGATAAGTTACTATCTGTACCATAATCTGGGCACAGCTTCATGTTCACAAGAGAGAGAACATGGAGAAAGCCCATGTGGAGCACAAAACCACAAGATGTAGCCCAGGATCATGGTGAGGTGAATGCAGTGTACAATATAGTATAAATATTTTCCCCACACCCTTCCTTTGTCCACCTGACTCCCAAGAGGAGCAATTTACTGGATTTCTTAGTGGTAGGCTACACACAAAATGGAACCTGTGGGATGGCACCCTTTTAGCATTAGGCCATCATTCCTCTAGTTTGTCTTTTCTCTCTGATCAAAATAACATAATTTGTAATTTCATTGTATAAATTACACTTACATTGTACAATTTAAAGCTGATTACATGCTCCTGAAAGTTCTATTGTATTTCTTATAATTTCAAGTTTCCTCCCTTTGGGAAAGTGTGGGACAGGAAGACTTAGCATATCTTAAGGAAATGAAATGACTAGAAGGCATTTTGGGGACATCTTTGTTATTTTATTTCAACAGACCAGATCATCCAATGAGTGACAGAAAATCTTGATTTCGGCCTCATTCTGATGTTGTTGTTTGTTTTTGTTTTTTTTTTTTTAAATGCCAAACCACTAACAGCAATACACACCATGTTGATTTTAATAGATCTGGACAGAGCTGGAGGCTGTGTTCTCCCAACAAGGTGACAATGTGTGGGTTGGATGTTTTATTCAGATTCAGTCACTGACCTCAGCCTGGACAAGTGAGATATTCGTTTGAAACAATGACCTTCTCTTGGAGCTGCTACCAGGATATATAGCAGCAGTGACTTAAGGAGGGGCCTATGCCACTCTGAGAAGACTTCTGAGCACTTTCGCATGGCCTGGAGATGCCCAGAACAACGGTTATTTACTACAAACAGGGTATTTTCTTCCTTTTTTGTTGTGCTTTCATTTTAATTCTTAATTAGCTTTTTTTCTTTTTTTTTAAATTTTTTATTTTATTTTATTTTTGACAGGCAGAGTGGACAGTGAGAGAGAGACAGAGAGAAAGGTCTTCCTTTTCTGTTGGTTCACCACCCAGTGGCCGCTGCGGCCGGCGCACCGTGCTGATCCGAAGCCAGGAGCCAGGTGCTTCTCCTGGTCTCCCATGAGGGTGCAGGGCCCAAGCACTTGGGCCATCCTCCACTGCACTTCCGGGCCACAGCAGAGAGCTGGCCTGGAAGAGGGGCAACCAGGACAGAATCCAGCGCCCGGACAGAGACTACAGCCAGGTGTGCTGGCGCCGCAGGCAGAGGATTAGCCTATTGAGCTGCGGCACCGGCCATTAATTTTTAATTAGTTTTTAATGTGGTTTGTAGATACAATTCTGATATTCCCTTCCTCCCTCCTTCCCCTACTCTCCCTACTATATACTTTCCTTCTCCTTTTTTTTTTTTTTTTTAGTTTTTGAGGTAGCATATTTTAAATTTACATTACAGTAAAAAGAGTTAATACTTCATCAAATAAGAAGTTTAACAAGTAAAAAGCAAAAAGACCCTAGTTTAGTGGGAATGTACACAATGGCTATAAACAATAACTGAATGGAAAAATGACCATTTCACCAATATATAGTAAATTTTAAAGTAATCAAAGATCATTCAAACTATAGTAGTATAACATTCTTAATAACCATTGGTTTGACAAAGGTATAAAACAAAGCTTCAGCAAACTATATTTGCAGCAATACTGATACACTTCACATAGGCATTTCTTTCTTTTTTGTTGCTTCTGTTTTATTTGTCTTTCGGTGTATGGCTTATTTCACACAATATGATTTTCAAATCATTCTGTGATAGCCTCCGGTTGTGTCCATTTTGCTGCAAATGGTAGAATTTCATTCTTTTTTTTATAGCCAAATAATACTCTATTGAGTATATATACCATGCTTTCTTCATCCATTCATCTGATGATGGACATCTTGGTCAATTACAAATGTTGGTTATTGTGAACAATACTGCTATAAACATGGTGGTGCAGGTGTCTTTCATACATTGTGTTCACGTCTTTTGGATATATAGTCAGTAGCAGAATTGCTGGGTCATATGGCAAGTCTATTCTAGTTTTTAAGAAATCTCCAGAGTGGTTGCATTAATTTACATTGCCAGCATCATTTGTTGAAGAGATTATCCTTACTCCACTGTATGGTTTGAGCACTTTTGTCCAAAATCAATTGGCTGTATGTATGTGGATTAATTTCTGGGCTCTCTATTCTGCTCCATCAATCTACATATTTGTTTTTATGCTAGTATCATGCTGTTTTAATTACTATATCTTTGCAGTATGCTTTGAAGTCAGCTATTGTGACTGCTTGATTTTTCTTGTGCAGGATTGCTTTGGCTATTCTGAGTCTTCGTGATTCCATATGAATTCTAGAATTTTTTTTCTGATTCTGTAGAGACAGACAGAATTGGCTAGAGCACTGTGTGAGGTAACAGGCTATCAGGTATAGAATCCAGTGTTCTACAAAGGTCAGTTACTCTAAGTTAGTTTACATTATTGTCTAGGTATTCTATATCTTTGCTGATTTTTTTCTCTGTTTGCTCTATTATTGAGAGTTTGTGCTGAAATCTCTCATTACAATTGTGCATTTGTTCCTCTTATATCTGTTTTTGCTTCATGAGTTTAGAAGTTCTGTTATGCAGTGAATCAGTGTTTAAGACTGTTTTATCCTATGGTGAACAGACTCCTTTATCATTATAAAATAGCCTTCTTTATCCCTAGGAATGTTATTTGCTGTAAAAATTGCTTTTTTATATTAATATATCTATCTCAGATTTCCTTTGGTTGGTGTTAGTATTGTAATCATTTTATCTTAATTTACTTGTAACTTATCTGTGGCTTAATATTTAATGTAATCATTAATATAATTGGTTTTAAATCTACCATCTTGTTTTATAGTTGAATTGTCTGTTTTTGTTTCCTTTGGCCTCTTTTTTCTATATTCTTTGTACTAATAAATATTTATTCAATTCTATTCTATCTCTGTTGTTGATTATTAGCTACATTTCTTTATTTTGTTCTTTTAATAGCTTCTCAGTCAACCAGCATAAACATTTTGCTTAATTTAACAATTCAAGTTTTAAAAGAATCAGTTGCACATTATAAATGCACATAAATTTATTTTTCATTACACTCTAAAAAGCTAGGGGAAATATAATTTTTAAAAAAAATTTTCAATCATGTGGTCATGCTGGTAAGAAAAAGTTGAACTAGAAATGTGTCTATATTTAGAATTCTGGAATCCTGAACTGGAATCCACACCTTACTGAATATATCTTGTCCATATGTCTAGTCACATAAAGACTTAAAGCTATTAAATTATACTTGGAAGCCAAGCTGCCCTAGGAAATGAAGAACAGTCAGTAAGTTTGAGGTGGTGATTAAGAGATGAGGATAGAGGATGCAGCTACCAATTAATGAGTGAGAAACCTACTATGTGCCCAGCACTGAGTATTATACTTAAAGTGGAGATATAAAGACAAAGGCAGACCTCAATACTGCCTACCTCGTGAATGTGCCTGGTGATCATCCTGAGAATAACAGTCACAGAGGTATCTCCTTCATAAAATGCTGTCAAATGTCCTCAAAGCCAACCTCAGCATATCACACAGCTTTCCAGAGGAATTCTGATCTTCCCTCCTCCAGAAGGAACTTGGGTTATTTCCAATCTACTGAGGAGCCTCTGCTTAACTCAAGGCAGGGTTGGGTCCTACCAATGACGGCTTAGCTGAAAAAAAATCACAACTGTTAAAAAGATAAAAACTACCTATTATTTATCTCTCTCTTTACAAGCAAGTTAAGGGCATCTGTGTCCATATACTGAACCTGTTCTCACAGAAGTTGTAAAGGGATAATTGTACATGAGGTCTTGTTTCAGTTCAGGTCTAAACTCAATGGGACTTTTGATGGGAAGGCAGGACTACTTAAGTAGGAAGAAAATCCCATTCTCAAACCACTTTAGGATTCAGAAAAGCTGATGTGAATTTTCTTGTCAAGCCGCAGAGTCAACAAAGGCATTGCCACACAGTCTAGAACAGGATTGCTTATTGAGCACAGGATCCCTTCAACCATCAACAATAAGAAGGGTGGGAATCTATGTCTCATCCTGGCAGAAAATTTCAGACCTCCAAGATAATGGAGTTGAGCAGGGTGTCAGGAATCCGGCACCAAGCAGGACAAGTCAGGCTGTTGGGCTGGCCCAGAGGCCCCTCGGTCTACTTGGCAGGCTCATGCGCCATTCTCTGGTTTAGACACAGGCAGTAATCCATGTTCCCAGAACATCTAGGACTGCAAAGCTGGTTGCTTGTGCTGTTACGGACTAGGCTCTTGGCATATACAGATGACCCACCTATCCAATCAGATGCTTCCCTTTGCCCTTGATCACTGCAAGAAGACTCCGAATGGTGAAGTTATTATTTTTAATAAAATAGTAATCAGGAGCTGGCACCATGGCTCACTTGGTTAATCCTCCACCTGCGGTGCCGGCATCCCTAATGGGCACTGGGTTCTAGTCCCGGTTGCTCCTCTTCCACTCCAGCTGTCTGCTGTGGCCCAGGAAGGCAGTGGAGGATGGCCCAAGTGCTTGGGCACCTGCACCCGCGTCAAAGACCAGGAAGAAGCACTTGGCTCCTGGCTTCAGATTGGTGCAGTGCCGGCCATGGCAGCCATTTGGGAGGTGAACCAATGGAAGGAAGACCTTTCTCTCTGTCTCTCTCTCTCTCGCTGTATAACTATATCTGTCAAATAATTTTTTTTTAAATCTACTTTATAAAAAAATAAAATAAAATAGTAATCATCTCTTACATTTGACTAGTGCTTTACAGCTTACAAAGCACTTTGATTTCCATTATTTCATGGACAAGGCCAAAGAGGCCTGGCAGCAGGGCAAATAAACAAAAGCAAAAATCATTTTTTTAAAGCCACCTAAAGTGCAAATGCTGAAAATCTAAGAAGAAAAGAAAACAGAAAATTAGAAATATAAAACCATGGCCAAAGAGGAGAGAAACAAGTGGATCAAGAACCCATGGAGCAAAGCAGCATACAAATTGGAGCAATCAATATGAATCACAAGAAAACCAAAGCTGCAGATCAAAATCTAAACCACACTGACTAGTTCTAAAATAACCCCTTATGTGTCTGAATACAGGAACAATGCAACTTCACTGAGATAAATCATTGACACTCATTACCTGCAGAGATTGGGTGAACACAGGGACTCCATTTTATTTAAGTAGCAATACACTGTAAAAAGAAATCTTAACTCATCCAGAGTGCTCATTCCTGGCATTGTTTTTCTAACTCTGCTCTAAGTGTTTCTGCCTTAAGCTAGTGCACCCATTCCATCCAATCATTAGCAACACTTCCTAAGGGTCTACCTACAGTGCAAACTGCTGGACCCATGCACCATAGAGCCTTGTCCCAGCAAAGCACTATATATTTGTAGAATATGATCAATATTTTACTAAGTATAACAACCTTGTTTGTTGGCCTAATCCTTCTTTTTGGGATCAACAGTGGAAAGGAAGACCTGGGTTGTCTATTGATTGGCAACACCCACTCTGTCAGTATCTCCACAAAGCCACCAACTCACAAATGTACTCACACTATGATTTCTGCTTTCCATTATTCAGATTCAAAAGTTGAATGAAATTAATCAGATTAAAATGAGAGCTAAATTAAGCTAGAAATTAACCAAATTGACTATTACATAGAAAATGGTTTCACTCTTCAAGGCACATTCAATAAGTCTAAACAAGCTATCTACCTAGGGTTGGTTGATGTCTTTCAGCACTGTCTGTCACAGAGGGATAATGGTGTTCCGGAACACATTTGTCAATATTTATCCATGTGATCTGCAACATTTTCATGAATAGTTGCCCTCTTAAGGTGACTAAGCATTTTCTTGCCAATTTGCATGAAGAATGTGCGGCTTTGAGGTCTGAGTAATTTATATTTAGATCTCTTTTTAACTACTCTGAGACTTGGCTTCATCATGTGTAGTTTGTAGTTCATCACAGAACTACTTAAATGAGATAATGCGTTTAAAACTATCATCTTTGTGTCTAGCACACATTAGATATCCAAGAAAAACTTCCTTCTTTGCTTTCCTTGAAAGCTGTTCTTGGCCAAAAAAAAAAATATACATCACTTTGGTGGCAGAGGTCAAGATCATCACATGTTGTAAGTGAGTAGAAGCCAAGGAATAAAGTGTGTATACTTATCTAACCATCAGTACATTTCTATTGCCTAGGTACATATTTAAGCCTGTTGTGCATTCTTGCAAACTTTAAGCTTCTCAAGGTCAAAAATTTTACTCCTTACTTCTTCTGTAATTCTCTTTGAAAATGACTACATTTTCTTCTTGGTCAGTACTCAATTATCATGTCAGGTGTATAGATTACATATGTTATATATACAACTAAATTTAATGTGATCTGCAGTCATTGAGGAACAAATTATTCAACTTGTAAATATTTCTTATAACCAAACCTTAAAGTATTACGAATATTCTTCAAACATTGTAATAGCATTAGATGGGAACATTTCTACCATTTTACATATTTCTTTGCATTTTAATACCTGTATGTATACTCTTCAATGTACCTTTTTATATTATATGTATCTTATTTATTTGCACAGACACAAGGATTCAATGTTACAGGATTAGCCTATCTGTGCCATTGTGAATACTGAGAACAAAGGGTTTCTGTGAATTTCCAAGCAACAGCTATGAACTTTAGTCCATTGGTTGCAAACACGTACTTAAATAGCTTTTATACATATTTTGGGGCTCTTGGTCACTGTCACTGTGATGGTAAATTTTTATGTCAACTAGCCTAGGTCATCAGGTGCCCATACTTTTGTATATTAGTGTATGTATATTAGTGAGTTTCTGGATGACATTAACATTTGAATCAGCAGACTGAGTAATACAAAATGTCCTCAATAATGTGAGTGAGCCTCATGCAATCAATCCTGAAGAAGAGAGAACCCCTATGTGATTGCTTGAACTGAACGTCTTTTCCTGCTTTGGGATATGTACTGAAAAATCAACTCTTCTTGGGTCTCATGCGTGCTGGTTTTCAACTCTTTTTGGGGAATTAAGTCACCCATTCCCCTGGATCTTTAGTTTGCTGCCTATGGCTCTTGGGACTTCTTAATCCCCATAATCACATGAACCAGACAGGTAGGTAGGTAGGGTACATAGGTAAATTCTGTTGATTCTGTTCTCTTGAGAACCCTAAATAATACAGTCATGTACAGCCACCTCAGACCTAGGCAAGAGGACCCTTGCTGTAGAAATGCCTATTTATCGGCCAGCGCCGTGGCTCAATAGGCTAATCCTCCGCCTGCAGCGCCAGCACACTGGGTTCTAGTCCCGGATTCTGTCCTGGTTGCCCCTCTTCCAGGCCAGCTTTCTGCTATGGCCCGGGAAGGCAGTGTAGGATGGCCCAAGTGCTTGGGCCCTGTACCCGCATGGGAGACCAGGAGAAGCACCTGGCTCCTGGCTTCAGAACAGTGCGATGCACAACACATGGGCACCGCTGTCACTCAGGACTTGGCATTCATTGCTGCCATACATAACAAGTAACCCTAAACATCCATTCACATGATCAATACTGTTCAGGCCCCAGTGAGATTCTCCTCTTATTTCTCCTGTATTCCCCCAAACAAAAAGCAACTGTGTTTGAATGCCAGCAGTGCTGCTGCTGACATTGCTATTGACACTGCTTCAGAATACGGAGAAATTAAGCTTTTAAATTGTTTTGCTAAAAAACACACATCTGTTATCTTGCCAAGTCCCTCCTATTAGCATAAATTCAATAGATTCTTATATAAAATTTTGAGGTTTCCCAAACTGATAAGTAATTCTTTCATACTTTCCTTTTGGGTCCTATCTCATGATTTCATAAACACTCATGAATAAACATAGCATTAACAACATCTGCCTAGTGTGACTGAGGAACATTTCATAATATTCAATAATCCATTTTACTTTTTTAAAAAATATTCATGTACTTATTTTGAAAGCCAGAATTACAGAGGGGGGGGAGGGAGAGAGGAAGAGAGGGAGAAGGGGAGGAGAGAGAGAGAGAGAGAGAGAGAGATTGAGAAAGATCCTCCACATGATGGTTCACTCCCCAGATGGCTGCAACAGCCAGTGCAAAGCCGAAGCCAGGAGCCAGGAGCTTCATCTGGATCTCCCATATGAGTGGCAGGGGCCCATGTACTTGAGACATCTTCCATTGCTTTTCCCAGGCTATTAGCAGGAGATGGATCAGAAGCAGAACAGCCAGAACTCAACTGGTGCCCTATGGGATGTTGGCATTACAAGCAGTGACTTTACCTGCTATGCCACAACACAGGCCCCTTGTTTTACCTTTAAATTGATGTATGTACATAAATCTGCATGTAACATTCATTAATCATAATAGTAAGCTTTTAGCTAAGCACTTAGATGAACACTGAGTGATAATATTTAGAATAATTTTATTTTCTTAAAAATAAGATTTAATTATATGATCACAGAATTATATGTAGGTTGAGCCATTGCTTGGGATGACCACAAAGCATTTCAGAGTGCCTGGGATCCATTCCTGCCTCTGCTTCTGACCCAATTGCCTACTGGTGCACACACCTTGGGAGGCAGCAGACAATAACAGCAGGTAGGAGATCCAGAAGGAATTCCTGGATCCTGGCTTTAACCTGGCCCAGCTCTCACTGTTGTAGGTATCTGGGGGAGTAAACCAGCAGATAGAAGATCTCTTTCTTTTTTTGTTTGTTTTTAATATTTATTATTTATTTACTTAAAAGTCAGAGTTACACACAGAGAGAAAGAGAAGCAGAGAGAGAGTCTTCCATCTGCTGATTTACTCCCCAACTGGCTGCAATGGCCGGAGCTGCACTGATATGAAGCAAGGAGCCAGGAGCTTCTTCCAGGTCTCCCATGTGGGTACAGGGTCCATCTTCTACTGCTTTACCAGACCATAGCACAGAGCTGGATCTGAAATGGAGCAGCCGGCACTTGATCCGGTGCCCATATGGGATGCTGGCACTGCAGGTGGCGACTTTAGCCACTACACCATAGTGCTGGCCCTAAGATCTCTTTCTTTCTATTGACCTTCTCTGTGTCAGTCTGCTTTTCAAATAAATAAAAATAAATAATCCTTTTTAAAAGTATTTTAGGCCGGCGCCAAGGCTTAACAGGCTAATCCTCCGCCTTGCGGCGCCGGCACACCAGGTTCTAGTCCCGGTCGGGGCACCGATCCTGTCCCAGTTGCCCCTCTTCCAGGCCAGCTCTCTGCTGTGGCCCGGGAGTGCAGTGGAGGATGGCCCAAGTGCTTGGGCCCTGCACCCTCATGGGAGACCAGGAGAAGCACCTGGCTCCTGTCGTCGGATCAGCGCGATGCGCCGTCCGCAGCGGCCATTGGAGGGTGAACCAACGGCAAAGGAAGACCTTCCTCTCTGTCTCTCTCTCTCACTATCCACTCTGCCTGTCAAAAAAAAAAAGTATTTTAATATTTGATATCATTAATTAGTTTATATTTTTCTTTTATTATGCAAGATATTTTCCTTTTTTTTTTCTGACAGGCAGAGTGGACAATGAGAGAGAGAGAGAGACAGAGAGAAAGGTCTTCCTTTGCCGTTGGTTCACCCTCCAAGGGCCGCCTCGGCAGGCGCGCTGTGGGCAGTGCATTGCGCTGCTCTGAAGCCAGGAGCCAGGTGCTTCTCCTGGTCTCCCATGGGGTGCAGGGCCCAAGCACTTGGGCCATCCTCCACTGCACTCCCGGGCCATAGCAGAGAGCTGGCCTGGTAGAGGAGCAACCGGGACAGAATCCAGTGCCCCAACTGGGAGTAGAACCTGGTGTGCTGGCACTGCAGGTGGAGGATTAGCCTATTGAGCCACGGCACCAGCCTATACAAGATATTTTCAAATATTTCAAAAGAAATATAACTTTGAGAGCATATATGAATATAATACTAACATGTTTTATGTTTACTGCATATTAGATTTTTATGAAAATTTTCATTTGTTCAGTTTTATTACAAATAGTTTTTATTTCTCAGAACACTATTCTCAATAAGAAACCAAATGCTGGAGGCATTTGAAATACCAGATTTCAAGACATACTACAGGATAGTTTTAATGAAAACAGCCTGATACTTGCATAAAAAGAGACATGTAGAACAATGGAACAGAATAGAAACCCCAGAAATCAATTCATGCATTTTCAAAAAACTAATCTTTGAGAAATGAGCTAAAGTCAATCCCTGAGAAAAGACAGTCTCTTCAACAAATAGTGCTAGGAAAACTGGATTTCCACATGCAGAATCATGAAACAAGACCCCTACCATATACCTTAAACAAAAATCAACTCAAAATGGATTAAGGATCTAGATCTATGACTTGATACCATCAAATTACTAGAGGAGAACATTGGGAAAATGCTGCAAGACATTGGCATAGGCAAAGACTTCCTTACCCTAGAAACACAGGCAATCAAAGTCAAAATAGACAAATGATTTTTACAACAAGCTGAGAAGCTTCTGTATTGCAAAAGAAACACTCAGCAAAGTGCAGTGGCAACTGACAGAATTGGAGAAAATATTTGCAAACTATGAAACTGATAAAAAAATTAATATCCAGAATGTATAAAGAGCTCAAGAAACTCAACAACAACAAATCAAACAATCTAGTTAAGAAATGGGCAAAGGACTTGAATAAGCATTTTTCAAAAGAGGAAATTCAAGTGGCCAATAGACACATTAAAAAATGCTCAGAATCACTAGCCATCAGGGAAATGCAAATCAAAACCACAAAGAGGTTTCACCTCACCCCAGTTAGAATGGCTCTCATACAGAAATCAACTAACAATAAATGCTGGCAAGGATGTGGGGGAAAAGGTACCCTAATCCACTGTTGGTGAGAATGTAAACTAGTAGAACCATTGTGGAAGACTGTGTGAAGATCCTCAGGAAGCTGAAAACAGATTTACCATAGAACTCAGCAATCCCACTCCTGAAAATTTACCCAAATGAAATCAGCATATGAAAGTATCTGTACCCCCATGTTTACTGCAGCTCAATTCACAATAGCTATGATATGGAATCAACCCAGATGTCCATCAACTGATGACTGGATAAAGAAATGATTGTATATATGGAATATGGAATATTACTCTGCAGTAAAAATAAGAATGAAATCCTGTCTTATGCAGCTGGAAATCATTATACTTAGCAAAATAAGCCAGAACCAAAAAGACAAATACCACGTTTTCCCTAATCTGTGGTAACTAATAGAATACCAAAACTGTAATGTATAGGAGTGAAATTCACATTGTAAAATTCTATGATTGTTTACAGCCCTTGTATCCACTGTTAAGGAACACTGTTTTTTATTTCTTACTGTTTGTTGAATTCTTTACTTAGTGCAGAGTTAATCTTAGGAGTATAAAGTGAAGTGAAAGTACATCACTGTAAAAATTAAGAGAGAGAAAAAGAGAGGAAGGAGGAGGGAGAGGGGAAGAATGGGCAGGAAGGAGGGTAGTGTGGAAGTGTCACTATACTCCTAAATCTGAAATTCATTTACCTTAAATAAAATTTTTCAAAAAGAATGTGAAAAGGGGAAAACTAAAGTAGGAAAGAAAACTTCCAAAACCATAATGTGTAAAAATTGATATTTTTGTTGAAATTAAAGAAAATGAAATACATATATGCCTTAATTTTATTACTTAACCAAATGTCACCAACCATAAAAGTGACTAATATATGTTTGGTAATAATTAAATTCTATCATCTTTGATTTTCTGACAAATTTCAATCATATAGAAAAAATGTTGAAATATATTTGTCAATTCTGCCATTAGAAAAGTATAATTGTCAAGATAGAAGGTTAGGTATATTTTATGCAGTAGTTCTTTAACATGATTTACAACCTTGAGGTATTTGGACATATATTTTATGGGTACTCACTTGTACTCATGCCTTAGACCTTATAAATGTTAGGGTAGGGCTACAGCCATGTCCTAGTATGTTTAGTTTACCAGGTAAATGAATTCAAAGGTGAGGTGTGACTGTGAACATATAGCTACATATGACATCATTTTTGGTTTAGGATTTTGTTTCTGCTCAAGAGGATATATATTGAACTAGGAGTTCATGAAAATATAGAGGAAATTCAGTCGATCAGTCAGAGCTTGAAACATCAAACATGAATAGGTAAGAGGGAGACTGCTAGATATCTTCCATGGAGGTTGGCTTGTTCTTGACTTATCATGCTGCCTATATGTGATAGGGCACATTGTAAGCCTTACCCCAAGCCTGTTACTTAAGGCTCCCCTCAAAATGCCAATGTTCCCTAGAAGTTAGCATAATAAATTAATAGTCACTAAGTCCCCACATATATTTCGCATTGGAATAGGGATTATTGTTGCATTGAAAATTGGTCCAGATAAAAAAATTAATGTGCTTTGGTTAGTGGCATGGGACACTAAACACTATACATGGGGAAGGTTCAGGAAAGCAAAGAATGGGAATGGCCTGTATCTCAGTACTTAGGAAATAAATACAGGAAGAGGGAGGGGAATAGTACCTAAAGACAACACTACCTACCCATGCTTATCCCCTGGGATGGCCCAAGTTCTTGTTCCTAATCACTATATCTGGCTTCCTGGAAGACTAGATTTCCTGGGGATTATTCCATTTCCAGGAGATTCATAAACCATCAAGTGAGAAGAGTGGTGCAGGTATTTGGCATAACTGTTAAGACGCTACTTGGGATGCTCACATGGTATGTCAGAGTGCCTGGATTCAAGTTCCACTTCTGCTCTTGATTCCAGCTTCCTGCCAATGTGTGCTCTAGGAGGCAATCGGTGATGGCACAAGCACTTGTGTCCCTGTCACTCATAAGGGGGAATTGGATTGAGTTCTAGGCTCATGATCTCAGTCTGGTCCAGCCCTGACTGTCATGGGCATCTGAGAATGAACTAGAGGATACTTGTATGTCTGTCTGTCTGTGTCTGTGTCTCTCTGTGTATCTCTTTCAAATAATGTAATTTAAAAAAAAGAAACTAGGGGAAATGGTGAGCCAGTAGACCAAGGTAGGCTGTATAGAGACTTGGATACTGAGAATGTGAGTCATCTTCTCAGAGAAGTCACCAGGTGCTAGTGGGTCCGCAACCCTATCTCTGAGAAATGCAAGGACAATGCTATTGCAGTATCCTCCCCGTCAGAGAGGGAAAACAGCAATGTAATATGCTACAGAGGCTAACAGAAAAGCAGAATTTCCATGCAGCGCTCTGGCAGTGAGAACTAGCCCACAAGGAAACACCACCAGGCCCATACAGCCTGCCTCCATATTGATTGGCCAATAGCACAGCAGAACACTGGGTAACCTAGTCACAGCCATCCATAGTTAACTGAAAGGCAGCCACGTTCTTGACAAAATTATTTGCTCCACTGTTCATCCTAGTGATCTGAATGTCATTGAAGCAAGATCCAGCCTTCTCTGGATAGACTCAGACCCCATCAGGGCAAGGCAGGGAGTCTCATCTAGGTGGCAGCCTCAGGAACTTGACATTCTTAAAAACTGATTTCCTGGTGTTGCCATTAAGTTTGTGATCTTGAAAAAGATCTTTAGCATCTTTCTGCCTCCATTTTTTAGTCTACATAATGAAAAAAGGACCATTTATTTTCTTCACCGATCCACAGAAAAAGTATGAAAATAAATATGGTAATGTAGATGGAAGAAACTCTCCCTATCCAGTAGAGTATTGTTTGATGAGTCTGCCTCAATTGGCAGACCAAGGCCTATGGAAGAAAAGGAAAACTAGCAGGAAATGTAAAGGAGATAGATAAGAACGAGTTTTCAATGGGACTTCTGAAATGACTCAATAAACTGTCCCTCCTGCAAATGAATAAGATAAAACGTGTCGTTTCCTGTCCTTTTAAATGCCTTGACTTCCCCATGTGTGGTCCAGGGCTCTGCATTCACAACCACTCTTCCTCATACTCTATGCACATTTTCTGAAGAACTCTGCTAGAAAAAATGGTCTAGTTTACATGCTAGTTCATGGACAATTGCTATGAGGTAATTGTACTTGCTCTTGTAAAATGAAAGGCACACTGCTTTAACTCAAAAATTACTGGCCAATACTGGGGATTCAAATATATGGAGCATGGTATCTTAACCTGAAGGAAGGACTATGCTATCCAAACTCACATGATGTGTGGGAGCCTCTAGCTCCTTCCAGGAACAACCACCCCTTCTATCGGCATGCAGTTTGTAGTGAGAGACAGCTACAAAGGTCTGGCAGAGCCCTACACTTGTAAACCTTAGCTGTGCACCTCACACAGTTAATCTTCAGAATAACTGGAGTAAGCATTATTGTAAATTCCTATTTCACAGATGAAAACACAGAGGCTCATGTGTGAAGTAGTATTCCCAAGACCTAGAGATTAGAACACAGCAAAACCTAGATGTGACCACAACCTGCTGTGCCCCAAAGATCATAACTACTGTGCATAATGCATCTCAGGGAAGAAAGCAACTGAGACCCACGTCTATGAATACCTGTTGAGAACTTTCTCTTAGTAAAACTCCTAAGGATTTCAAAGATGCTCTTGAGGTCTAAACTTTACGGTATTCCCTTTCTGCTTTGCTCTTAACCATCTGGATTTATGAACCAAAGGCAGGGAAGGTTAATTCCAACTAGAACTTGTTTCACTAGATGCCTCTAACACTTCACCCTTGCTCGATGGACCTGTCTTCAATAAGGGACCATCACAGGAGATGGAAGGAGCAGGGAAGGCAGCAAGAGAGAAACTGCAGCCACAACTCTGAAACTGCAGGCCACAAGGAAACACTGAATGCTATGCTTCAGCTCCAGAGCCTTTGGATAGTTCCATCTCTTGGCAAGGCAGATCTAAAACACAGAATGATCGCTTCTGGGAGTTTATCACTGACAACAGCTTCAGGGTGCTCTGTGGAGCCTTTGAACTTGGCAGTGTCCTCCTGGGTTGTGTCTCCTGTCCTCTTCTCATGTGCGAGAAATACAAAGATCAATTTTCATCTCCTTTGACAGACAAGGAAACCCAAGACCCAGAGTTGTTAAGTGCTTTGCCTAAGGTCACACAGCTAGTCACTGGGAAAATTGAGATTAAACACAGATTTCCTGACTGCCAGACCTAGGTTTTGTTTTTTTTTTTTTTCCCCAATCATCCCTGCAGCTTCTTAAAAGCCATATGGCTCCACATTCCACTCTTAGGTATTTATCCAACAGAAAAGGAAATATACATCACCCATATAAAGACTTAAACACAAACGTTATAGCTGCTTTATTATGTGGCCAAAAGTTGAAATGCCCCAAATAGTCATCAAGAGGTATGTGAATAAACAAATTGTGGTATGTGTCTACCATTAATATTCCTCAGTAATGAAAACCAAGAACTATGGCTATCCACAACAACACGGATGAATCGCAGCATTATTACGCAAAGTGGAAGAAGTCAGAGAGAAAGCACATGCTGCATAGCATCACTTCCATAAACCTCTACAAAAGGCGAACTAGGGTGTCCTGATGGAAAGCAGATCGGTGGCTGCTTGGGGATGGGAGAGGACAGAGATAGGAGTGAAGGGCTACTGAGGACACAGGGACGCTCTGGGGACTTGTCATGTTCACAAGTTTAGTCGTGGGGGTAGTTTTCTAAGTCTGTGATCCTATCAGAAGGTTCTATATCGTACACTTTAAATATATACAGCTTATTGTATGTTAAATATACCCCATGCAGTTGTGGAGAACCATTTGGGCTTAACATGTGGCAACTCAATTGCCCCCTACCTCACCCAACCCCTAAATGTGCTCTACCTCCCCAGGCTTTTGCCTGTACCAAGGTCATTTGTGATGGGGTGGGAGAAAAGGACTGGTCCACTACTAATTAACCAGTATTCCTATCATGATATTAGTCTTTTCCTCCTCCCCACAAATACAAAGCTAGAGTGACTGTAGCTTCACTCTAGGCAAGGATGGTCTCTCTTCTTGCCTGGACATCACTTCGTAAAGCAAACAGAAGCAGCTATCATTGTTCTTCCTACTAAATAAGCTCAGCAAGCATTAGGAGTTGCCTTGCAGGTGTAAGACAGATGCTTCAATAGAAGAGGACTGAAACACGGAGACTAGGGAACAGAAGGAGAGAAAAAGAGAGAACCCACCATAGGGGAAGGGCGAGAAGAGAGATCGGAGCACTGCACAGAGTCAAGCTGGAGAGGCTGAGGTGGAACCACAGATGCCTTTAGGAACCACGCAGCCAAGCCGTGGGTCTGCGGCCCAGCCTCCCCGGCTCTTGTGCCCAGGGAGAAATGTCCAGAAGCCATGACACAGCGGCCAAGGGCTCCAGGTGTCACGCGGAGCTTCGTGCCTGGGAATTGGAGCTGCTACGACAATCCTCTTCACCGGAGATGGGAAGGGGCCCAAACCCTTCCCCTGAGAGTCCGGGACACCTCTCCTATCCCTGCCCATGAAAACAAACTGAACTTCCGTTGGGCTGCCCCACATTCCCAGTCAGATACACAGCTACCTCCTGGGGGCAGGCACTCGAATTGCCGTGTCAGAAGTAGGCATGAAGGCAAGGTGGCTGCTTTATCCGAGTGAAGGGAGAATTAGTTTGAAGGTGGTGGATTCCCTCTGAAGAAGTGCCAAGACGCTGCCTTGGGCGGTCTCCACTGGCGAAGGGGATGTGGCTCCTCACACAGGAGTCCCTGGCTCCACGCCGTTCTCTTCTTGCCAAGGGCTTGCCTGGACAAGCTGCCTGTCATGCATGGCCTGGTGCCGAAGGAAATTTCCCACCTGGCCGTGTGGGTTAAGAGACTTCAGAAAGTCTAGAGAAAAATGGAACTAAAAGATATACTTGTTTGGGTGCAAAAAAATTAGAAATTTATGCAGTTTTTTCATAATACACATTTTTCATAAAATTGCTGAAGAACTCTCTTAGGAATTTCAAAATGTTTTTGCACCAAAATAAATTTTATCTTTCAATTCCTTTGTTCACATTTTGAAGTACTTTTCATACTAGTCAGGATTCTTCAGAGAGAGAGAAAGGGAGCCAGTAGGATATACTTGAGTATATGAGCAAATTTATGATGAGAATTAACTCGTGCAGTTCTGGGACCAAGAAGGTCTACACCTTGTCATCTGCAAGGTGCAGAACCAGAAAACCCACCATTTGGTGGGAGTCTGAGGCCTGAAAACTCAGGTAGCCAGAGTCTCAGAGCAACAAAAGATGGGTATCTCAGCTCAAGGAGAGAGAATGAATTTGTCTTTCTCCTATCTGTTTTAAGTTTTTTAAAGTAATTTGTTTTCCCTGGTAGAAGCTCCTGGCTCCTGGCTTCGGATCAGCTCAGCTATGGCGGTTGCAGCCAATTAGGGAGTGAACAAGCAGATGGAAGACCTCTCTATCCCTCCCCCGCCCCTTCTCTCTCTCTTTGCCTCTCCTCTCTCTGTGTACTCTGACTTTCAAATAAATAAATAATCTTTAAAAAAAAAAAGAGAGAGAGAGAGAGAGAAGGCTGGTGCCGCGGCTCACCTGGCTAATCCTCGGCCTGCAGCACCAGCACCCCGGGTTCTAGTCCCAGTTGGGGCGCTGGATTCTGTCCCGGTTGCCCCTCTTCCAGTCCAGCTCTCTGCTGTGGCCCGGGAAGGCAGTGGAGGATGGCCCAAGTGCTTGGGCCCTGCACCCGCATGGGAGACCAGGAGGAAGCACCTGGCTCCTGGCTTCGGATAGGCGCAGTGCGCCGGCCATGGCAGCCATTTCAGGGGTGAACCAACAGAAAAGGAAGACCTTTCTCTCTATTTCTCTCTCCTGTCTAACTCTGCCTGTCAAAAAATAAAAAAATAAAATAAAATAAAAGAGAAAAGAAAAACAGGAAGATAGAGATCTTCCATGCACTAATTCTCTCCCACAAATGCCTGCAACAGCCAGAACGGGGTCAGACTGAAGCTAGGAGCCTGGGACTCAACCTGACGCCTCCCAGGGTATACATTAACAGGAAACTGGATCAGAAGCAGAGTGGCCAGGACTCAAACCAGGTGCCCCAAGAAGGGATGTAAGCGTCTTAAGCAGTGACTTTACCACTGTGCCAAATACCTGTGCCTTTTATTTTACCTTTTGGTTTCATCCAGACCCTCAATAAATTGGATGATACCCCCTGCTCACACTGGGGAGGGTGGATCTTCTTTACTTAGTCTAGGATTCAAATGCTAATCTCTTCCAAAAACACTCACAGACACCCAGAAACAATGCTCTACCAGTTCCCTGAGAATTGCCTTAACTCGGGCTAGTTGACAAAAAATTAAGCAGTACCTCATGACATCTCGAGCACCAGGGATGGGGCCCCAAGGAAGGGCAACATGGCACTGGGGTGCCGGTGTTGCCTGCACCACTGGTGATGCCGAGATTCGAGTGGTCTCCGGAGAGTCAGATGAAATCCAGGGGTGGTGCTCATTAAAATGCACATTCCTTCTAAATGCAGACGGAGAGAGCTGAGGGCAGAGCCACATCATCTGCATTTGAATTAGCTTCCTGGGAAATTCCTACCCAGGCCACATTTAGGAACCTCTGCTCTCTGAGCCTACAAGGCTGTCCCTCTCATGAGCAGTTCAGTACTGGACTTGCCTCAGTCTGCAGGGAGGAAAGGGAACACTGGCCCACAGGATAACCTAGATCGCTCCTGCCATCACTTTTTCACACTGTTTCCCAAGCTTACAAAGGTGTATTTGCCAACCACAGACACAGAGCAGGGACATCTCCCTTGCAGTTATTGGCCGATCTGTGGAAAGGCACATGGCAGGCTGACCAGGCCCTGGTGCGCTGTCACTGGGCCAGCACTGCCCAGGGCCCAGTCCTCTCATCTGATGCAATCCCAGTGTGCCCCACGACAGCCCATGAGAGACCCTTCAGCCCTCCTGTTAGCTGGTGTGTCTAAGATTCCTGCTGTGTTTTCCTGACCAAGCAAGTCTTGCTCTCCATGTGGAGAGTGCTGCAATCGCCAGGGCTCCAGGCACCAGGATGTCATTAAGGAAAGTGCTAAGCACAGAGGATTCACCAAAATCCAGACAGCATAATCCTGGTTCTGCTACCAGTATTTCCTCCTTAAAAAACATCTCATTTTTCCCAGTTTCAGCTATCTGGCTAGAGTTCCACCACCCCCACTGCTGGCCAGGGGCACGCCTCTTATTCTCTCTGCAACACTTCAGGCTAAAGGGTTTTCCCAAAAAAGACATGATGTGACCCACACACAGCCCAGATGTCTGGGGGTGGGGCAGAGACCCAGGGATGGAGAAAGCTGCACCTGTACCTGAGTCACTGCAACATGGAACACAGCAGGACAAGCACAGCCTGTCAGGTCACGTCTACCCAGGCTTGCAGGCAGTGTTTCCAGAGTGTGTGTCATGCTGTTTTCAGCTAGGTGGGCCCAGATGTCTTGGCCATGTGCCTCATCATGAGCCCCACCCCTGGCCCCAAGGGGATGCCCTGCTCTTGCCAGAGAGCAAACACTGTCAGATGTTTTCATATCTTAGAAACAGCTGGGGCCCGGGCCCAAGGACCTGGTGCCCAAATGGTGATGGCCTACCTGGGAAGACGGTTATGGTCCACCTAGGGGAGGTAGGAGCCAGGCTAGGAAGCTCTGACCTGATTAAAGAGAGAAACAAACTAGAGGCATGGAGGTTCCTGTGCTTGCTCCCTCTGTAATGTCATCATCTGCAAAATGGGACTGGACTATTGCTTTCCTTCGGGTTCCCCAAACACAGATTGTGAGAGAAGGATCTGGGCACAGGAACATTGTTTGGGAGATGATTGCAGGCAACACAGTGAAGGTGAGGAGGGAAATGAAACAGGGCAGGGAGGCCAGAAATGAACTTGTTTCCATGGTGGGCGGCAGGGACCCTCTTAAGACCTGTGTTCCATGGACCAGACAGTCATTTCACAAAAGAATGGAGAAGCTAGAGGAGATGGCGTATGCATCTACTAACCCCCATCCTGCCTTAGTTGAAGATTGCCCTTGTGAGTGTTAATACTCCAGTACTTCTGGGCTGCCTTGCCTGTGGACACAGCAAGTTCCCATGGAGACAGAGAAAAAGCCCTCAGGCATGGAAGCCAGGGAACAGGGGGACATGAGGTGAGAAGCTGTCAACAGGCATGGCGTATGTCCATTACAGCTGCAGGTGTCCTCCGAGCAGGGCCCAGAGATGAGTGCTGTACAATAAAGCTGCTCATGCTTACCTCCTCTGTGTGTGGTTAGGAGGATCAAGTGGGACAATGTATAAAACCCTCGGCACTACAGCACACAAGCACATGTAAAAGAAAAGGCATTAATGATTATTATTGTTTATTTGCGATGCACATCATACTTCATGAACTCTCCTTGCCAGATTGGCAACACAAATATCCCTTCCCACCTCAATTCAAACCAGAAGTTCCTGGGGACCAGCACCTGCCAGGCCAAGGCAGAGAAAAACAGAGCAGGTCCAGGGCACACGGCTTTACGGGACCAAGAAGACAGGCATCCCAGCTTATACATACTCTTCAAAGCGCTTTCCGCCTTGCTGAGAATCTGCCCTGTCCACTTTGTGAAGTGACCCTAACCTGGTGAGAGGAGGGCCTGCAGTAAACTCCCTGGGGAATTCTGGGCATTCACATCCCCAAATGTCCACAGTGCTCTTCATTTATCTCCCACTGCTCAAATTCTGTGACCAGAACACCGCAGCCAGACAATGAGGAAATCCAGCCAAGTGGGGACCTTCAGGATTCATGTGGAACGTGAAGGCATTAAACACAGCTGAACCTGTGGCCGGATCACATGCAATGCCTGTGATTACCCAAATACCCCTCACTGGGGAAGAATGAACCAGGGATAGACTCTAGTCAGTGGGAGCCAATACTCATACTTTGTAGATGACAAAAACTGACATCAATAAGTGACTCGTCCTAGGGCCGGTGTTGTGGTGTGGTGGGGTAAGCTGCTATTGTCATGCTCGTACCCCATTTCCAATCCAGCTCCCTGTGAAAGTGCCTGGGAAACCAGTGGATGATGACCCAAGTTCTTGAGCCCCTACTTCCACATGGCAGACCATGAGGGAGTTGGTGACTCCCGGCTTTGGCCAGTCTCAGATCTGGCAGTGGTGGGTGTCTTTCTCTCTCTGTCACTCTACCTCTCAAATATATAAATAAACAAATCTCACTAGTCCCCAAAAAACAAATATCAAATGTTTTCCCTGATGTGTGGTATCTAGTAGAGTAAAATATATATAAAGTATATGAGCAAAATTGTCATTTTGAGATTAGATTATTGTGTATAGCCCTTGTATATACTCTTGAGAAACAATGGTTTTTCTCTTACTACTTGTTGAATTCTTCATTTAGTGGAGGGTTAAGCTTGTGACTATAAAGTAAATTGAAAGTGTGTCATCATAAAAATTAAAAGAAAAATAAGAAAGAGCAGGGAAAGTGGGAATGAGAGAGTGAGAGAGGGTAGGGTAGAAATCATCATTATGATCTTAAAACTACACATATGAAATACATGAAATTTGTTCCCCTTTTATAAATAAAAATTTTCTTAAAAAAAAGTGACTTATCTAAGGTCATGTCTATGGTCTTAATTTTGTGCATGTGTTTATTCAACACACGTGAATTGAGCATCTGTTCTATGCTAAGTGATTTTAACTAATATGCCAAGTTCACATAATGCCACAAGAACGAGACAGATAACTTCCCTACTATCACAGTACTCACGTTCTCCTAGGGAAAAGAGATAGCAAACAGGGAAATAAATACAGATCATATATCTGCTAGTGATTTGTGCTGGGAAGAAAACGAAGCCGACTGAGGAGATGGTAGGTGATAGCAGAGGGGAGAAGGGAACTGTGGTAGATAGTGTCTTGAAAAGGGGACAAGCACAGGCTTGTGGGTCAGAAAGGGGAGCAGCACAAAGATCTGGGGGAAGAAGCTGGCATGAGGACCCGGCAGGTGTGAGCGTCCTGCAGTGGGAAGGAGCCTGAATGCTGGGTCCCACTGGGATTGAAGGGTGTTGAACTGGGTGTGCTAAGGACGAGGATACAATGTGCAGACAGGAGATTTGAACTCATGACTTTAGAGGAGGAACATTTATGAGTATTGATGAGCTCGGGATGATAAGGATGGAACGGTGTGGCACCTGTTGTACATGATGAGAAGGAGCCAGAACAGAGCTGTGAGCGCGCCAATGCAATCCAGCGGGAGTCTAAGACAGCGCCTTCCAACGTGAGTATGAAAGGCGGTGGGCAACGCTGACCCACGAGCAGGCCAACACTGCCCTTGCACCATCCTAACTTCATAAGAGCAGTACAGTTTAGCAACAGCCTTCATGAATATTCTCTGTGGCACATGTAACAGTTCGCCCATTACTTCATTACCCTCATTTTATAAATGAGGACATTGAAAGCAAAAAGGAAAAATGTCACTTCCCCAGTGCCCCACAGTGAAAGTGAGGCCAAACCCAAACCGCTGCTGTGTCTTCCTACCCTGCACCCAGCTCTCTTTTGATGAAAACACAGAGTCTGATGTGAGATCATTGGATCACAGTCCCTGAAGTCACACTGCTTGCCTTCAAATCCCAGCTCCCTCCTGACCAGAAATGAAGTGGAACAGATGACTTATTCTCACTCTGCCTTGTGTTCCTCCCTTGTAAATGCAGGATAGCATGGCATCCACCTCAAAGGGAGCTATGGGAATTAAGTACAATAAAAGTTGAAGGAGCCTTGTCTGGCACATAGTAAGCACCCAGTAAACGTCAGGTGCCACTATAATACAGTGAAAAGATTGATGGCACCTGCTGTAAGTACCTCTACCTCCTTACTCACTTTCTCTTGTGGAAAACCAGAAGCAATGCTGCCTGCTCTCCCCACCACTGTTCTGTCTCTCACAGAGGTGGCCTGGAAGGTTGGGCGCTTGGGCAAGGTATTGAGGACAGGCAGGGATTCCGAGACTTGTCATACAGACTGATGGCATGAGTAGGAATTTGCAAGAGGGACTTGACCCAGGTGTGTTCGTGAGGTATTGAGCTCCCAGCCTGTTGACACTAGGCCAGATTCTTCAGTAACAACCCTTCACCTCCCTTGGTAATCTCTACATCACAGACAAGGAATCTGGGCAAACAACACCATCCCCACAAGTGAGCCCAAAAGGGCCATCCTTGACTCAATCATTCATTTCCTTATTTATAGAGCATCTTTTATGTGAAAAACATTAAACAAGACACACATAGTTCCTGCCTCCCAGAGCCAATGTGAAAGACAGATGTCGAATTCACAACCCTGGTAAACATAGGGTAAGTGCCACGCTAAGAAAATTGCAAGTTGTACTAGCAGTACCCAGAGGGATGGACTTGACCTACACTGATAGAGGTCAGGAACAGGTCAGGGGATGTCTATGCTTAAAAACTCAGGTCTGTGGTTGATGTTCAGTACATGCTCATGCCTGCACAAACACACACATACATATATATGAAGGTACCACAAAAAGTTTAGACCACACAGAATTAAAAGAGTTTATCTGTATGCAAAAAAAAGTTTAAATTCATGGGTTTTCCCCAAGAACCATTTCACGTGAACTTTTTGAAGACCTCTCATAGGCATGGATTTCAGTTTTGGTACCAAAACAAACTTATCTTTTAATTCCACCTTCCATGAACATTTTAAAGCACCTCCAGACCACAGTCCTGGGAATCATGAGCCTTTTCTCTCAGTGCCTCTGGCAGGTCCTTAAGAAGATACCTTGCTGAGCACCTAAGAGGAGAACCAGGATGGAGCTCTTATTTTTAGATCTGTCAATTTGCTGTGCAAACCTGAGTGATAAACTCAAACCCTCTGAATCTCAATTTCCTCCCCTAAGAAAAAGGGAATTCTATAAAATATTCCCATGTACAGCATTTTAGAAATGCACAGTAATTGAGGGCTGAAGACAAACAGTTAATGTCCCCCACCCCTGTCCCTATAAAGCCCTTTTCAAACTTCACAAATTATAAGCTCCTCAAAGCTAGCCTCCACGGACAAAGTTCCCAGCTTGACGGCATAAGCAATCAGTTCTCTAGTCATGCAGCAGAATGCCTGGAGCCTGTACTTTATATAAGATTTTCTGGGAAATCACCAATCAGTAGAAGACATGGGCCCTGCCCTCATGTTGCTTACACTCAATTAGAGAAAGAGAACTTAGCCAAGTCATCACTGCATGAGACCATAGATGACAACAAGCTATACAAAGTGGACTACAAGCCCATGCCAGAGTGGTACAGAGGCAAGGGTGACCATGTTCTGCCTGCCCTGGAACCTCAACGCTGTACTGAATGGTTCTACCTTCAAGAAAGAGAGTGTTTATGTTTTTCAAGTATCCAAAGAACCCTTGTCCCCAGGTGGAAAAGGAAACACTGCTAGCCAGGGTTTCTCAACCTCGGCACTATGGATGCTTTAAGTCAGATGGGTCTTTATTGAAGAGGGTTGTCCTGCATGCTGAGGGACGCTCCATAGCATTGCTAACCTCTGATTACCCCCTAGCAGCGCTCCCTCCCAACAGAGTGTCTCCAGACACTACCAGCTGGGGGACAAAATCACCTCCAGTGGTTCTAACCCAAACAGAAAGAGAACAACAGAAGATTATCCAAAAATCTACTAACCATTCTAGATACACAAATAGGGAACCTCAAGACCCTGAGAAGTGTTGGCCTTGGAGAGCTCCTTCCTCTCCCTTGAAGCTAAAATACTTGAATTATCCAATTCTGTCCTGAAATCAGAATGGAAATGGAGGGTGGCAAGAAAGAATTATGCAGAGTTTTGTTGACAGGAAAATAACTTTCACTGTGACTTCCAAAAGTCACCCATTCAGCCCCCACGCTAACTGAGAACCGTGTCAGTCACTGCTGGCCTGAAAGGCTCCAGTGACCAACCGAGTCATTCCAGCTCATTACCCCGCCTCACTGGGTGATGCACAGCAGAGGAGGAATCATTAGGGGACGGAAGGGTGGTGGGCACGCCTTTAGCAAGGCTCCTTGGCCATCTACCCATTACTAAGCACTCTGCCAGCAACTCAGGGAGAGTTTCAGGGGTGACCATTTAGAAAATGAACAACTATAACAACTAAGAAACAACAGCAAAGCAAAAAGACACAATTTTTCTTCTAGGCAACAAGAAACTACCCCTTTGCTACCACAGTATTCACTTTTTGCTTTGATTTCCTCCATTATCTTTTGGATATATTATCTGTAGTAATCAAGTTTATGAATAACACATTATGAAATATAGTAATGGGGCCCAGTCCCTGCCATTGTTGCCATCTGGGGAGTGAAGCAGCAGATTGAAAATCTTCTCTCTCTCTTTCTCTCTCTGTCTCTTCCTCTCTCTCAAATAAATAAATAATTTTTTAAAAAAAGCTACTGAAGTGTTTCAAGCAATACAAGATGGAGGTCTACATACAATGGTAGGTAGAGACAGAAAGAAATAGAAAGATCAGGATATGTTTTAGAAGTAAAAAAGGACATAGTAGTAGTAACGTGTTTGTGAACCCTCACTCATTTCAAATATTAAACCATTTTTATTAACTTGCACCCCCCTGCATATATCTCTCTTCCTTTCTACCAGCCTCTCCTCCTTCAGAAATAATCATAGTCAATTGTTTACTGCTCTTTAAAGTGTGGTTTTCCACAAATGCTTATAAGCTTAAGCTTGTGCTTACTCTTAAGAAAAGGTGCCATACATGTATGACTTTCTGAGAATGACTCTTTTTAGTCATTCTCACCTTTCACAGGATCTAGCCATTTGGTAGCATTCATTGCATTGTACACCAGAATGTATTTAACTATGTTCCTTATTGATGAACATTGAAATAGTTTCCAGATTTTTGCTATTATAAGAAAGGCAGCTAGAAACGGTCATGAACATGTCCAGGGCTTTCCTAAAAGTGAGTTCATTAGATCATAGGTTGTGTAAACAGATTCACGTTATGAGATAGTACTAAATTATTTTTCCAAAGCGATTGTATCACGAGCAATATGTAATATATTGTACTGACCTACATCCTTTCAAACTTAATTTTGTTTGATTTCTTATAATTTTCCAATTTCTAATGGAAAGTCATTCAGTTTTAATCCTTCTCTCAAATTTCCCTCCGATTTCTGAACTTTCATTCCTGTGAAAGTGATATGATTCTTTAATCATTTTTCCCATTTCAACTTAATTCAATTGGACAAGGAGTCACAGAGGATATACAACATCTCAGTACTGTGCTTCCTATTTAAAGAAGCACAAAGCATATCCCTGCTCCCAGGAGTTAGAGTCTTGCCATGCAGATTAGACCAATCAGAAAATGAAACCAAATATGGATAACAAGAAAACACTATGAGAAGTCAAAGAGAAAGAAAACAAAACAATAAAACCAATTTGCAACTATCAAACTATTAATAATTTTAAGTGACCTTTGTGGAAAGTTCCAAGACAAATGCATGCTTGTACATACAACTAGCATGAGTATCAACTGGGAGAATCATTTTATTGGACAATTTGACAAAATTATTCAAAAGCCTCAAAATTTTAAATGCTTCTTGACTCAGCTATTCTATGTCTAGAAATTTATTCTATAGAAATAATCAAGGAAGTGAACACCTATTTAACTACAGTGATATGTGCTACGATAACTATGGGTCAAAGACAAAAAGTATAATTTACCAAATATTCAACCTTGAAGATATTGTGTAAATTATGTTTACTGTAGCAAACTGCTAGAAAATTATGGAGCCAATAGGAGTAGCACTGTAGAAGTTTTTTTTAATGTTTGCTTATTTATTATTTATCTATTCAGAAGCAAGTGAAAGAGAGACAGAGAGAGAGGTATCTTCCATCCACTGGCTCATTTGCCGAATGCCTGCAACAGCCAGGTCTGGGCCATCCAAAGCCTGAAGCATGGAACTTCATATGGGTCTTCCATAAGACTACCAGGGACCCAAGCACTTGGGCCATCTTCTGCTGCCTTCCCAAACACATTAGCAGGAAGCCAGATAGGAAGCAGAGTAGTCAGTATTCAAATTAGCATGCTGATATAGGATGTGGGCATCCTAAGTATGTCACTTAACTCACTGCACCACAACACTTGTAACAGAAGTATACTTTTTGACATGGAAAGATATCCAAATTATATTATCAACTGGAAAAAATCAGTATATAAAAAGTGACATCACGTTTTCAAAGATGGGGAAGAAAGACAATATGTTTTAAATAACCAGACACTATAATGCATATTTTCTGGGTTCTGGGGCAAACTGGAGAGCTGTGAGTCAAATGAGAGGATTATTAGGAAAGGCTGCGACAAGCAGTGCGCCCTCGAGGCGCTGACTTTTCAAGAGTAAGCAAAGAAAACTGAGGACGAGAGGGCTGTGGTTTCCAAGGAAAGGGCAACAATCTCATGAAGGTTTTCAGCTGCCTGAATACCACCTTGCCATCATGTCTGGCATCTGATGAACAGGATCTGCCCACCAAATGGGCATCTGTCTCCCAAGAAGCCAGTGGGAGGGTCAGGCAGGCACAGGTCCTCCAACGCACACATTTCAGAGGCTCCACGTGTCTGCTCCGCTGCACCACTGCCAACTGGAACATTTGGAATAAGCCAACTGGTCAACCACCAGCCCAGGTCTTTTAATACATGGACTGCTTGTGCAATTGAATTACCCAAATCCCAACAACACATGTGTGAGAGCCAAAGTGCCTGTCATAGCCATTTACCCTGAGTATATTCATGTTCAATAACGAAGGCTCAACATGGGGTTCTCTAGACTTAGTTACAGAGTGCCTTTTGTCCATATAAATGTAAATATCATTACCCAGATGTAGCACAACTTCATAGCCAACTCTTGTACCCAATGTATTTTCTCATGGAAAATGAAGCTCAGTTTGGTAAATTTGCTGGTATGAAGGGGAGAGGGACGCAGGGGAAGAGAAGATTATTCAACTGATGATCTCAAACTTCCTTCAGAAGGGGGAACAAAATAGTACCTAAGCTGTTCTTCAGGTACCACGAGCATGGGGATGGGATATTACATATTTACTCAAACCACATACCTCAATAAAAGGGGTTTCAAAAAATATACAGCCTCCCAACTTGGTAAACCCTAAGTCGGTACAGATGCTCTAAGATCTTCATTGCCACAGTGAAATCTTTGTCCAAAACCCTGGACTGTTGAGATACTTCCTTTTAAAAGGAATAAGATATGTGGTAGTCATTTGTAGTTAAGCTGCCCACACCCCACACGGGAGTACTTGGGTTCAATACCCAGCTCCAGCTCCTGACTCCAGCTCTCTCTAATGCAGACTCTGGGAGTCAGCAGTAATGCATCAAATAATTTGATTGCTGCCATCCATGTGGGAGACCTAGATTGAGTTTCTGGCTCCTGGCTTCAGCCCCACCCAGCCCTGACCAATGCAAGTATTTGGATAGTGAAGCGGCAGATGGGCTTGCTCTCTCACTCCAGCACTCACTTGCTCTCTTTCTCTCTCTCTCTCTGCTTCCCATATAATTAAAAATAAATCTTTATAATAAGATGGAATTTTCTTTAGGAAAATGCCCACTTCTAATGCACAGCCCAGTGGAGTCACTACCCTTTCATGACTGGTCAGTGAAGCCAGATTCCTGTTTTCAGGGACTATGACACCAAATAATCAAGAGAAGATCACCTGTGTTTCATTGGTTAAACAAGAATTCTGTGGACATTGAGTCCAACACTTCTCCAGCAGAGAACACTGAGATCAAAATCATTAGTAAGAAAATTGTCATCTTTGTTCGCTCTGTGTGGGAGGAAGCAGCTAGACAGCACACAGGTGGGCTCCCTGGCATGGCAGGAGAATCTCTGTGCCACCAAGGATACAGAGGGGTCTATGCTTGAGCAGGGCTGGGTTTCTCATGTGTTCTGCTATACAACAACAACATCAGAAAAAAAACAGTCACACATTTCAACGAGTGGCATTAAATTTCACCATTGAAGTCTCACTTGTTAATAACAAGGACACGGCAAGAGTCTCTATGAACACACCGGACTTGAAATTAAAGGATGGATTTATTGTTGTAATGGAAAGGAAAGGTGTCTTTGCATTAAGACTTTGTGAACAATAAATAAATTTCCAGAAGAGGTCTCCTAAGCTGATATGCATTCAAGGTATTATCTTTGCTCTGACTGTATGTGCTTCTGGGTGAAAAAATTCTAATTGCACTCCCATTCAAAAATCAACCGTGGGAATAAGGAATCATGCTCATTTTATGCACAGCTGCCCGAAGGCCTTATCCTTAAAACAAATTACAGCACCTCCTATGCAACACACACTCTGAAGCTAATTCTAACCCTACAGCAAAACTCCAAAATTAAACTTTAATCTGTGATCTAAACAATTTGGTGTTTGTGATCAATCTTGGTATTTTTATAAAATGCCAAGGTAATTGTTGGAGCGGAGGAGGACACGGCTGTCCAGCAGCAGGTGCCGGTAGAATCCAGTGAGGCTCAGGCAGCAGGAGTCCGGGGAGGAGACTCTCGGGCTGGCCCTGGAGAGAAGTTAGCCTTGGGCAGAGCAGGGCCAGAAAGGAAGTGAGAAGGGGAACAGCCCAAGAAGATGGGGACGGGGCAGAAGAGGGAAGGGGCGGGAGGAGAGAAGAGGAGAGAGCAAAAGAGAAATGGAAGGGGGGAGGGGAGGAAGGAAGCCCTGGCAGGCACCCTGTTTCCTTCCCCGCCAAAGTCCCAGGCGGCTGCCGCCCCATTAAAACAATCACCGAGGCCCTAACAGTCGTGTTAGAAATGAAATTTGGTCTCTTGGAACTGCACATTCAGAAGCCAGTGGGGTGAAAGCGAATTTGACATGATACCTCCAAACGCGAAGGGGCCCAGCGGATGAGTGCCAGAGCAGGGGGATCCCCACTTCGGAAACGTGCCCGGCAGGAGACAGTTCAAAGAGTTTCCAGCGGAAGGGCTGCCTTTCCCCAACTGGCTGCAGAGCCCGGCGTCCTGCAGCAGGCTGCTCGGCCGCTCTGATAAGTCAGACAGAATTCATGGGAGATTAGCACACGGCTCCTGCCAAGCTGTGCTGCAGCGCGGGTAATAGATATGCTCTAGCACTAAATCCTAAAAGGCCCTGCTACATCTGTCAAGCATGCCCTGGAAACGCACCCTCAGTTCAGATGTTATCACTGCTCTGCCTGCATCAGAAGATTTAGTGTCCACCCTGGAGGTTGCTTTTGCTGCACAGTTTTCAGGGGCAAAACAACAAGGGAGAAAGATGAGAGAAAAAAGGCAAATTATTCTTGCTTAAAGCAAAGGAAATAAAGTGATGTGCTTGCAGACTGCTTCAGCTTCTCGCCCTGCACCCAGAAGGTCCCAAATCCCACATTAAGGAGGTGCTGATGTTCTAAGCTGATTAGCTAGGATGGTTAGAGTCCCTGGACTGTGACATCATGCAGATGATCTTCTATAGAGCGTCTCTTTCCCAAGGAAAGCTAAACAACAAACCCAGCAGGCATCCATAGGCAAGAGACAGAAGATGCAAGCTTTCGATAATTAACTTTAAAACAGGTTCGAGACAAAGCTGCTCTGATATAAAATGAACTTTTCAGAGCATTTGCTTAGGAAGAGAGACAAAATGTAAACCCCTCCTAACAGTTGTACTTCCCACTAACCACGTTTCCAGATGCAGCTTCTGTTCCTTCAAAATGTATTTTAAGCACTACTTTGGACATTTTGTTCATTAAGAGCAAAGAAGAGTGTTACATTTTTATGTGTTTTTAAAGTGTAGAGGGGAAGTGTATATATATATACACTCTCAGTGTTATAAGCATAGGAACTCTGCATATTAACCGCCTGTTTCCTCACCAGAGCCTATAATGAACCCAAGGGAGGAGCAGGGGAGTCTTAACCTGACCCACCACCTTGGTTTTCTGGAAATTCTCACACTTATAAACTAGGATAAATGTTCAGGGCAGAGCCGCAGTGTCCATGTATCTCAGAGGGGTATGAGTGGCAGGGGCTTCTGGCAGCATTGGAACTGCTGGCTCTTGTGGCACCTGCCAGTCATACGGCTGGACAAGCAAGCTAAGGGAACAAGCGGAAAGGGGCCACTGGATAGATGTTTAGACTCTGAGCCAAGAGGCTAAGGCAAGACCCACCTCTCTGAGCATCATGCTTACGTGTGAGTATTAAACACTTTTTAAAGAAAACGAGAATGAGATTTTCCTGATAATACCATATGACATCTCCATGTGAACCAGGTCTCTGCTCCCAAAAACAAACTTGGGGAAAGAACCAAGAACTGACCATGGGACTAGAACTTCTTGGGCTCTGTGGATCTTCTTGTTGGAAAACGAAAAGAAATCTTGTTCTCAAAGGGCTGTTCTGAAGTCAGTGGCTCTCGATCTATCACATGAATTCCTATTTAATCCTTTTAAAAGTCCTGATAGCTATGAGATATTATTAGCCCTATTCTTCACAGAAGAAAACAGACCCAGAGCAGTTGAGCAATTTGTCCCAGGCACAGAGCTCATCTTTGAAGTCATCCACCCAGTTCTAGGTATATATTAAGCCCTTGGTTAGGTCGTTTTGGTCAGTGGATTGGATTGACTTTTATTTCCACACTGATACTGAGAAGGCTTGCTGAAAGTAAGGAAGCTCACTTTGTCAACAAGTTGTTGGAGTTGCATAGATCCCAGTGGTTTCCATGAGTCCATAACACCCAGCACGAACAAGACCCACTTGTTTCTGTGGGAACTGAAGCTACAGCTCTTTTTGAGGCCCCTGGGAGCCCTACCAGCCCCGAAAAATAGTAGCAGTCACCAGTGACAAAGGGAACAGTGGCTTCAATCCCATGGGCAGGTGCTGCTCTCTCCCAACAGCCTCTCCCATACCTGGGGACACTGTCATTGCAAGCTCATTCCCTTGCAAGTTCATCTCCAGGAATCATTGTCAGAGAGCACTGGCTTGGGGTGTTTATGAACAGAGTCCAACTAGCCTAAAGGGAAATTAAACAATTGGCTGGCAGCTCACATATTAGCCATTATTTTCCCAGAAAGTTGGGTAGAAGCAGTGGTGACTGCTGAGCCCCAAATCCCCATGGCCTCTTCATGACTTTGTGGAAAAAGCTCCCAACCCTCTGTCTCCCCAAACAAGCTGCAGCTCTCGGTAAACATTCTGGCTTTTGGTTCTCACTTTATGCCTTTTGGTATTTGATTTCTTTCTAAATCAAAATCTGTATGCTATATACTACACTCATTCAGCTCTCTCGTCAAATCCACCACCAGAAGAGGCAAGTTGGTGGTCGTGTCCCAGGATGGCAAGTGGATTTGTGTGAGCATCTCTATACTCTTGTCCTAGGTAATTCCAGACACCAATTGTTAAACAGCCAGGAGATTTAGGGAGTTCATTTTCCCTTCTGGAACCAACTCTCTGGACTTCATGAAGCTGCATTTGGGCAGCATCATTGTGGCCATTAGGTCGGGAATCAGGGATTCACAAATCTGGTAGGATTCCTGCCTCTAACACTTACTGTTTGGACCATTTATTTATTTAGTCCTTCTCTCTAAAATTAAAGTATCTATCTCATAAAATTGTAACGATTAAGTTGAACAAATAAATTCGGTGGTGCAAAAAAATTTGAAATTCACGCATAGCTTTTTCATAATATATTTTTCCACATAATATGAAAAGCAAATTTTGCAGCAAAAAATTGTACTCCTACATGAAAATAAATTATCACAAAAATTCTAGCATAGAATAAGAGCTTAACATGTGGCATCTGGTATAGTTGCTGGTATTTTATTATAATTTACAATCATAGGCTCCTTAGCATTGCTTTCTAACCTGCTAACCTAAACTGTTTTTTACTTTTCGTTTTCATCCACTAGCTAGCTGACTGTAAAGAGGACTTTCAGAACTAGTTTGGGACTCATCTGACCAACAGGCAATAAAAATGACTGTCTTCTTGACCTCACAATTCGTCCTCTTATCCTTGAAACATTTGTGATATGCCTCTCATACCACCTTGGACTGCTATTTCATTTTTTTTTTCATATGCTTTTCTAATGAGATGACACCTCTTTGAATGCAAAGATAGCATCTTCTTCCATGTCTATCCCAGTGTTGAGTGCGTGGTGCTTATTCACTAAACACAAGATGAAAATATAAATAAAAACCTCAATTGGACCATTTAATTGCGTGTCATGACCAGTTTGTCCAAATGGAAGAATTCTCTACATGAAAGGAGCTGAGACCGTAGACAACTCCAGGGAGTGCAGCAGTGCTGTTGACATGGTTCATATCTCTTCAGTTAGACGCAGGTTTTGATTATAATAAATCATATTTTATAAGCTACCAACACTGGCGCTCAGCACAAACAGGGCACAGGAACACACTAACACAATTCGTGACTGATGGATGGATTGACTTCACTTTTGAGAAAGATTCAAGACCTCAGGGGCTTAAAAGATGGCTCTTCCTCTCCTACATCATCCTCCTAGGACAGAGAGGCCTGGGAAGCAACCCTGGGCTTCTCTTTGGGCTCATGGCCCTCCTGATTGCATCTATAATCAGGTCAAGAATTACAAGTCTTATTTCACTTCAAGATCTCTGGTCCCCAACATCAAAGTCAAAAGTATGTTCACTTTTTTTTTTTTTTTTTTTTAATAAAAGCAGGACAAGTCACCATTATCTCCTGGCAATGTGTCCAAGGTAGTAGGATTCTTTTAGTTGATTTCCAAAATGAAAACATGATATGGTGACAATGCATTATTCTCTATGCACAAATAGGGGCAGAGTCTCACACTTTAAGAAAGAGAAGGAGGTCTGGCACTATGGCGCAGCAGGTTAACACCCAGGCCTTATAAGACGCTCTGGCATCTCATATGGGCACTGGTTCGAGACCCAGCTGCTCCACTTCCGATCCGGCTCTCTGCTATGGCCTGGGAGAGCAATGGAGAATGGCCCAGGTCCTTGGGCCCCTGCGCCTGCGTGGGAGACCCAGAGGAAGCTCCTGGCTCCTAGCTCCTGGCTCCTGGCTTTGGATTGGCGCAGCTCCAGCTGTTGTGGCCATTTGGGGAGTGAACCATCAGATGGAAGACCTCTCTCTCTCTCTCTTTGCGTCTCCTCTCTCTGTAACTCTGACTTTCAAATAAATAATAAAATAAATCTTAAAAAAAAAAAAAAAGAAGGACACACATCCGGTGGAACGTGCTAATGTATTATTTCTTTGAAAATAAATCAATTCTTGAGTGATGCCCAAAAGAGAGATTGAGATATATTTGTGTTTTTAAATCTATTACACATTGAGCTTCAGCCATCTGAATTAAAGAAAATGATATGACGTGTGTTTGAAATATGAAATTCCCAGCATCGGGCCAGACTTAGCCTACATTCTCTTGTCTGGACAATAGCTTCAAACTCACACAGAGGAAGAAGCAATTGCCAGCAGCTGGGGGCTTCCTCTCCAGCCCCCGAGACCCCAAATTGACTCTTCCGGCTTTCAAAAGCAAACAGCAATTGCCAGAAAGTGACTTATTTCATAAAAGAAACTGAAACACAATGCCCTGATTGGGCCACTCTTTCTTACAGAGTGAGAGCACATCCATGCTCCAAAGACCCCGGTCCCGTTTCAAGAACTTCAACTTGACTCACAGAGTAAAAGTGGACAGTGGGGAGCACACTTAAGACCCGCGGTTCAACATCAAAGGCGAAAACACTCCAATCTGCCCAGACCCCGAGCAAAGGGGGATTACGTGTCTCTGCAGATAGGCTTGGGCATACAGGTGGAAAACATTTTTCCCCATTTGTCATGTTCCCGATGCCTCGGCTTTAAAGGAAAGCATGAAAATGGGGGAGTTAAAAACAACGCCTGCACCTTGCCTCAATGACTCCTGCATTTGATGCAGTCGTGTGTCCTACAATGGTTGAAAAAGGACTTTGATTCTGACCTTCTGCTGTCAAAAACAGCGACTGTCAAGAATAATCTAAAACAGCTTCATAAGGGACGCTCTAACTGATTAATCTCTGAAGGTCACACCGTCTGTTTAGACTCTCACATCGGCGCCACTTGCAGAATAGCTAAACTTGCGAGGGCCCAGCAAGCTCACTATGGGAAGCTCAGCTCCCAGGGGTCCTTACAGATAATTAGCACAGTTAAAAGTTCAGCCACTTCAGGTAGTTTCTACAATCCCATTTCTTCAAGTACAGGGGCCGTGTCTCATCACGGTTCTCATCATCATCAGGAAAACATATTTAGTCT